>NW_021703780.1:85850200-85909916 GCF_005190385.1 Monodon monoceros
TAAGAGTGGTTAAATCTGCTGGCCACTCTCCCCTCCAGACCTCTTGATACCTTCCAGAGAGGTGGAAAGAAAAACAGTTGACTTGAGCTAAATCACCTCAAGGGAGCTTCAAGTTTGAAAGCATTTGACTTACGATATTAGGGCTCTAATATTTAATAATAGTTTTTAGAAAAATAGGTTTTACTCATAGATGCCTTCTAGGGATTTATCACTCCTGAAATCAGCATTAGTGTGTGCATAACTTTTCAGCTTCATTTCTTCTCCACTTCCCCTTTCTCCTTCAATGATACAGCCATTCAGAATTTGGAATTCCTCAGACACAGCTTCCTCCATCTAAGATTTCAAATGTATTATTCCCCTTTTTTGAATATATTCCCTTCCTCTCCCCCTATCTTTTACCCCATTGGCCTGATTGATGTCATTAAATGGTCAGGTCTCATCTTAAACAGTTACTTCCCCATTTAATATATTTTTCTCTACTAAAACTGTAGGGAGCTCACTGGGCTTGTTCTCTGCTATCTTTGCAGGGATAAACCAGCACATGGTACATAAAGAACACTTAAAAAGTATGTGCTGAATAAATAGCTAATACTCTAGGCAATGGGTTCTAAGGCAGTAAAGGGAAATTGGAAGATTAGCTATGGATACTGAAATATTAAAATTTTGTCAGAGAGGGTTCAAGGTGGCAGCATATGAAGATAATAAATTCACTTCCTCCCATGACATAGCATGTCTAAAGCTATATATGAAATAATTCCCTTGGAAAGGGAACTGAAAACTGGATGGACAGAGCCTCCACAAAAAAGAGTAAAAGGACAGCATCAAGATGGGTAGGCACGGCAGAGAGATGGGTTTGCCAAGGAAAAACCCACACCCTAGCTGCTGAGATCCGCAGTGGGGAAGAACTGCAAGGTATGAATCTTTTCCCTGAGAAGCAAGGGATCCAACCTCCACATTGGGCACCCAAACCCCTAGATCCTGCACTGGAGAGACCAGCCTCCGAAACACCTGGCTTTGAAAATCAAGAGGAAACATGCCCAGAAAAACTATTTAAGTGCAGCAAAAGGAAAATTCACTCTTAAATGACTCACATGTAAATTCACTCAGCCTGAAAAGCAGCGCAAAAATACCAGATTAAAAAGCATATGGACCACAGGTGAAAGCGGACCCACTTACTAATCTTGAAGCATCTGCCAGAGAGGCAGGAACCAGTTGGGACACTCCCCAGTGACTGAGTGTCCTATGGAAGGAGACATTTCTGTGATCTCAGGCTACTGGTGCTGGTGGGAGCCATTTTGGAATTCTCCATCTTAGCACTAATGTGCACTCCCCATTGAGAGCCCCATCCCCCCTTGCACCTCAGCCAGGCCTCACAGCCAGCCAAGCAATAGCCCCACTCACTAGCACCTTGTGGTGGCTGCCACCAACCGTGCAGCCTGTCCAGAGGCCATCCCCACCCACCAGAACATTATGGCAGCCACAGCCCTGACACAACAGAAGGGCACATGCAGCCCACAGAGGGGATACCCCTTGAGTGCCTGGCTCTGGTGGCAGGTGGGATTATGTGTCTGAGCCCCACAGGACACTTCCTAAATAAGACCACTCCTTCAAGACTGGGAGAGACAGCTGGTATACCTAATACATTAAGAAAAAAAAAAAGTAAAATTGGGCAAGACGAGAAAAGAGAGGAATATGTTCCAACAGAAAGAACAAGCTAAAACCTCAGAAAACAAAAAGGAGATAAGCAATGTACCTGATAAAGAGTTAAAGTAATGGTTGTAAAGATGCTCACCAAACTTGGGTGAAAAATGGATAAACACAGTGAGAACTTCAACAAAAAGATAGAAAATATAAGAAATTATCAAACAGAGATGTAACAACTGAAAAATATACTAGAGGGTTTCCACAGCAGACTGGATGAGGTAGAAGAATGAATCAGTGAGCTAGAAGACAAAATAATGGAACTTTTCCAGAGCAGAAGAATGAAAAAATAATTTTAAATAGTGAATATACCTTAAGGGACATTTGGAACAACATCAAGTGGAATAACATTTACATTATAGGGGTCCCAGAAGGAGATGAGAGAGAAAAAGAGCCAGAAAAATTATTTGAAGAAATAGTGGCTGAAAACATCCTTAATCTGAGGAAGGAAACAGGCATCTACGTCCAAGAAGCCAAGAGAGTTCCAAATAAGATGAACCCAAAGAGACACATACCAAGACACATCATAATCAAAATGGTAAAAGTAAAGGATAAAGAGATAATCCTAAAAGCCTCAAGAGACGAATTTGTTATGTACATGGGAAACCCCTTAAGGCTATTAGCAGATTTTCTAAGAGAAATTTTATAGACAACAGGGGAGTGGCATGATACATACAAAGTGCTGAAAGGAAAAACTTCCAACCAAGAATTCCCTACCCAGCAAGGTTATCATTCATAATTGAAGAAGAGATCAAGTTTCCCAGATAAATGAAAGCTAGAAAAGTTTGTCGTCATTAACCTGGCCCTACAATAAATGTTAAAGGACTTCTAGAAGCTGAAAAGTAATGATACTAGTTAATAATAAGAAAACATAAAAATCTCAATGGAAAATGTAAATACATAGAAAAGGCAGTGGATCAATCACTTGTAAAGCAAGCATGGAATTAGTTAAAAGAAAAAAGTAGTGAAAATGACTAAAATTACAAAAATTAGTTAAGGATGTATAAAATTATAATATGTAAAATGTATCATCAAAAGCATGAAACATGGGGAGGGGTAAAAAGATAAATCTTTGGAGTGTGTTCAAATTTAAGTTGGTGCCAACTTAAAACATCCTTAAAACTTACATTGGGATGTCATGTATGTACCTCACATAACATATAAACATGTAGTAAATAAATAAACATGTAGTAAATACACAAATAAAATGAGAAAGGAATCTAAATATAACACTAAAGAAAACCACCAAAACACAAGGGAAGAGGGAAAGAGAAGAAGAAAGGAACAAAGAGGAATTTACAGAACAGCCAGAAAACAATGAACAAAATGGTAATAAGTACAGACCTATCAATAACTACTTTAAATGTAAAGAAAGTAAATTTGCCAATCAAAAGACATAGAGTGGCTAAATGGATGAACCAAAAGCCATCTATATTATGCTCTCTCCTACAAGAGACTCATTTCAGAAGAAAAGACACACAGCATGAAATAGAAGGGATGACAAAAGATATTCCATACAAATTGAAATGAAAAGAAGGCTGGTGTCGTTGTACTCATAGTGGACAAAATAGACTTTAAAACAAAAACTATAACAAAGAGGGGTGTTACATAATGATAAGTCAATCCAGCAAGAATATATATAACATTTATAAATGTATATGTACCCAGCAGAAGAGCATCATGATGTATAAAGAAAATATTAATGGGCTTAAAGGGAGAAATTGAAAGTAATAACAATAATAGTAGAAGAATTTAACACCCCACTACATCAAAGGATAGATCATCCAGACCAACAAAATAATTAATAAGGAAACATCAGCCTTAAATAATACATTAGATCAATTGATTTAATAGATAGATACAGAACACTCCATCCAATAGCAGCAGAACGCAGTGTTCTCAAGTGCACATGGAACATTATCCAGGACAAATCAGTGTTAGTCACAAAACAAGTCTCAACAAACTCAAGAAGACTGAAATCATATTAAGCACCTTCCATGACCACAGTGGGATAAAACTAGATATGAACCAGAAGAAAAAAATGGGGAAAACCACAAAAGCATTGAGATTAAACAAATGCCACTGAACAACAAATGAGTCACCAAAGAAATCAAATGAGAAATTAAAAAATACCTAGAGACAAATGAAAACAGAAATACTACACACCAAAATTTATGGGCTGCAGTAAAAGTGGTTCTAAGATGGAAGTTCACAGTAATACCAGCCTACCTCAAGAAACAAAAAAGTATTTCCAAGTAAACAATCTAATTCCATATATAAAGAACTAGAAGAAGAACAAACAAGGACAAAATTAGTAGAATAAAGGAAATGATAAAGGGTGGAAATAAATGAAATAGAGATTATAAATAATTAGAAAAAACTCAGTAATACTAAGAGCTGGTTCTTTGAAAACATAAACTAAATAGACAAACCTTTAGGTAGACTAACAAAGAAAAAAGAGAGCTCAAATAAACAAAATCAGAAATGAAAGAGACATTACAACTTATACCACAGAAATATGAAGGATCATAAGAGATTACTATGAATAATTATATGCCAAAAGTTTCTTCCTAGAAGAAATGGATAAACTCCTAGAAACATACAATCTTCCAACACTGAATCATGAAGAAATAGAAAATCTGAATACACCAATTATTCATAAGGAGATTGAAACAGCAATAAAAAAATTCCCAACAAATAAAAGGCAAGGACCAGAAACCTTTACTTGTGAATTCTACAAAATATTCAAAGATTTAATACCTCTCCTTCTCAAACTCTTCCAAAATATCAAAGAGGATGGAAACTTTCACACACATTTTACAAAGCCAGCTCAAACCAGACAAGGACACCCCAAAAAAGAAAACTACAGGTAAATATATCTTGATGAACATAGATGTAAAAATCCTCAGCAAAACATTAACAAACCAAATACAGCAATACTTTTAAAAAGTCAGACATTGCAATCAAGTGGGATTTATTCCAGGGATGCAAGGATGATTCAACAGTCACAAATCAATCAATATGAAACATCATAGTAACAAAATGAAGGATAAAAATCTTATGATCAACTCAAAAGATGGAGAAAAGGCATCTGACAAAATGCAACATACTTTCAAGGGAAAAACTCTCAATAAATTGAGTACAGAGGGAATTTACCTCAACACAATAAAAGCTATATATGACAACCCAGAGCAAACATCATATTCAATAATAAAAAGGTGAAAGCTTTTCCTCTAAGATCAAGAACAAGATAAGGGTGCCCACTATCACTACTTTTATTCAACATAATATTGGAAGTATTAGCCACAACAATTAGGCACACACACATACACAAAAAGGAAATAGAACGCATCAGAATTGGAAAGGAGAAAGTAAAACTGCCACTATTTTCAGATGACATGATACTATTTATAGAAAACCCTAAAACTCCACCAAAATACTGTGAGAACCAATAAAGTCACAGGATATAAAATCAATGTAAAGACGTCAAAGGTATCTCTATAAAGTATTAATGAATTATCAGGCACAGAAATTAAGAAAACAATTCCATCTAGAATTGCATCAAAAATAATCACATAACTAGGAACAATTTTAACCAAGGAGGTGAAAGACCTGCACACTGAAAATGGTAAGGTGCTGATGAAAGCAATTGAAGAAGATACAAATAAATGGTAAGATCATCTATGTTCATGAATTGGAAGACTTAATGCTGATAAAATGTCCACACTACCCAAAGCAATCAACAGATTCAGTGCAATCCCTATCAGAATTCCATATTTCACAGAACTAGAAGAAATAATTCTAAGTTTGAATGGAACCACAAAAGATTGTGAACAGCCAAAAAAAATCTTTAGAAAGAAGAAAGCTGGAAATACACTCCCTCATTTTAAATTATACTACAAAGCTATAGTAATCAAAACAGTATGATACTTACAAAACAGACACAGAGATCAATGGAACAGAATCAAAAGCACAGAAATCAACTCACACAAATATGGATAATTAATTTACAACAAAGAAGCAAAGAACATATAATGGATAAAGGATAGTCCCTTCAATAAGTGGTTTTGGGAAAACTGGACAGCCACATGCAAAAGAATGAATTTCTACCACTATTTTACACTACACACAAAAATTAACTCAAAATGTATCAATGACTTGAATGTAAGACCTGAACCCATAAAATTCCTAGAAGAAAACATAGGTAGTAACTTCACTGACATTGATCTTAACAATGTTTTCCTGTATCTGACTCCAAAGGCAAGAAAACAAAAGGAAAAATAAACAAATAGGACTACACCAAACTAAAAATGTTCTGCACTCTGAAGGAAACTGTCATCTAAATGAAAAGGCAACTTATTAAATGGGAAAGATATGTGTAAATCATATATTTGATAAGGGTTAATATCCAAATTATATAAGGGCACTCATACAACTCAAAACAACAACAACAAAAAACAACAACCCAATTAAAAATGGGCAGAGGATTTAAATAGACATTTTTTTCAAAGAAGACATATAGATAGCCAACAGGCACAGGAAAAGATGTTTCACATTGTTAATCCTTAGAGATATGCAAATCAAAACCACAGTGAGATATCACCTTGCATCTGTTAGCATGGCTATTACAAAAAGACAAGAAATAACAAATGTTGAAAATGATGTGGAAAAAGAGAACACTCTTACACTGTTGGTGGGACTGTAAATTGGTGCAGTCACTGTGGAGAACGGTGTAAAGATTCCTTACAAAAATAAGACTACCATATAACCCAGCTATTCTACTTCTGGGTATTTATCCAAAGAACAGAAAAACACTAGTTTGAAAAGATATATGTACCCCTATGTTCATTGCAGCATTACTTACAATAGCCAAGATATGGAAACAACCTAACCTGTCCATTGATGGATAAATGGATAAAGACATACACACACACTCACACACACACACGTTCACATCTACACATATACACAGTGGAATACTACTCAGCCATAAAGAGAAATAAATCCTGTTATTTCCAACAGTATGAGTGAAACTTGAAGGTATTATGCTAAGTGAAATAAGTCATATGGAGAAAGACAAATACTGTATGATTTCACTCACATGTGGAATCTAAAAAAAACAACAAATGATCAAAATTAAATAAAATACCCTCATAGATACAGAGAACAGATTAGTGGTTACCAGAGGGCAAAGGTGTTTGAGGGTGAGGGAAATGCATGAAGGGTGTCCAATGTATGATGATGTATGGCTCATAGGACTTGTGGGTGGTGATTACTTAGCAGTGTATACAGATGTCAAATTATAATGCTGTACACCTAAAACTTATATAATAATTTGTCAACTGCAAAATAACACTCACATAGCTTTGAAAGTAAGAGTGTCACCCAATACTGTCACCAAATTTAATAGCATATTACAATGGAATGTGTATACTCAAGGGATTGAATTAGTATACAGGTTAGGGGCTGTGTGTAGGAACTTTTAAGTAGTTTCTCCAACTACTTTAAGTGTTTTCTTAAAACAGGAGGGGGTATTTTTTAAATTAACCTATAATTACTTATGGAGCATAATTTATCTATATGATACCACAAGTCAATAATATTTACACATATTTGAGTGTTCACTATGTACCAGACATTATGTAAAAACTGGAGAGAGAATGGTGGATAGTTGACTGCAATGAATAATTCAGCAGCTAGTTTTTATTTAAACATTTTAAACTCTACCACCCTCCAACCTCTACTCATTGTTTTGGGCACCAAGTATGAGTCATAGCCCACAAACCAAGACATGTAAGAATTGGGAATATTTTTAGTTTCTAGAACTTAATGTCTGTTATAAGATTTTGTTTTTCTAAGAGGTAAAATATTAATTTCAATGAGCTCAGGGATCTGCTCTTCCCTCCCTTTCTCTCTACATTTGTGTCTAAATTCTAGTGGGTTTATGTAATGTCAGGGCACATTAGCGTAGAGTGAGGGTGAACGCAAGCTCGTTTGGGTCAACACTGCCTATCGACATGGGCATTTGCTGATAAGCTGTCATTCCTACCTGGACCTGGACATCAGTCCATCTGGCTACTGCAATTCACCCTTCTTCCCAACTGCCAGACATTTTCAGATCCGTCTGCTCTCTGTGCCTCCCAAGCTCTGCTGTAGCCAGGGAAACTCCCTGAGGAAGTCTCGGTCTCATCTGCCTACACGTATCTGGCAGAAATGTATTCTATAGTCCCCACCACGCTGTGTGGGGAAACCAATTACTGGCCATATGTTGGGATTTATCTAGTATATTAGGATAGTAATTGAGCTATTTTATCAGATATCGAAATAATGTCACTCAAATAAGATAGAAGATTATTTCTTCCTTATGGAAAAATATGGGAAGGTGGTTCTATGTTGCTACAATGCTTTAAGTGTGTCATTATCCAGGCTTCTTTCACCTCATTGCTCTATCTCAACCTGTGGTCCAGTTTTCACCGCTCTTTTTCATTATAGTCAAGGAAAAAAGGCCGTACTTAGTCACATGATCAAACCTAGCTGCACAGAAGGCCAAGAAAAACAGCCTTTTGCCTGGGAAGACAGGTGGCAATTAAATCTTGCAAGTTCTACCACTAAAGAAAAGAGGAAATAGATATGGTATATGTGTGGGGTAACCAGAAAAATCTGCTATTCTGGGGACATGTCTCCCTCATCCTGTTCTAGGTTTTCCATTGTTTCCACCTTGAGACTAAATCTAAGGGTTCAGGGCTCCTTCTGCCCACTCACGTCCAAGTTCTTTTCTCCCCCCCAGTCCTCCTTCCTTTTCAGCACCCCATGGTATTATTATTATTATTGTGATGGGAGTTAGGGAGAGGGACAGACGGGGTCAGGAAGACTTCTCTCAAGAAGCAATCACCATTTGCCATAAAAACAATTATGCTTCTTAAAAATCAGAAGCCCAAAATGGATTGTTTTGTATTCTTCTCAGTCATCATTTTTCTGAGGTTTCGAGCATAAAATAATTAAGTGGGTGCCTTAATGGGGGAGGGCCATGAAGTAATGATAAATGCTTTGAACTAAAAACATATTGGTTAAGATATCAAACATTATCTGATTAATTATGAATAAACTGGACTCTCATTTAAAATAATCTGAATTTAATTTTTGCTCCTGTTGCTCTCAATTAACTTTGACAAAATTCTGAGTTTCGCTACTTTCTTAGATAATTGTATAAACAAAGGACATGAGGACTATTTTTTTTTAAATGGCTAAGCGTGCTTTATGAGGGCAGAACAAACTATAGAGAAGAAATTTCTTGCAAAGAGTTACCTGGGAGAAACATTTTTCCCCTGTGGACTGACAGTCTTTTCTTCAGAATATAGACAATGCTGACCTCCGGATTAAAACTTAAACTTTCATAATAGGTATATAATTTGAAATACCTCTATTAGTTTACATATTAAGATGTCCCAGAGAAATTTTTCTTACACATATTTTAGCAATTATCCTAGAGTAGACAGAATATATATAGCATTTTATGTGTAACTGAAGTATGGCTTTATCACTAACTGTGGGCCTGGTAGGGTTAAGTTTTCAGTGCTCGTAGAAAATAATCAGAAATCATACTTTTTTCTATTCCTTCTGTATTTATTGTGAATGGAATTTCAAATATGCCCAATAAATTCTTCAAATGTATAAAAATGTTGTAAATAGTTATTTTTCTAAAGTGTCCTCAAATTAAACCCTTGGCCATGAATGGTAGCTGGTTTTTTAATTGAAAATGATTATAAGGGCTCATCTCACAGACAACAGGCTTTTGACTCAAGGGTAATTTAATAAAGGTATTTCTCTATTTGCCGACTATGCAGTGAATTGTGCCTGAGATGTTAGTCCTATCTTTTTATTTAAGAATTGCTGTCAAGGGATAACTCATAAAAATAGAATCTCATTAGTATTAAACTTAATAATTCACTCAGCAAGCTCATATCCCCAATTCTGTGTGACTATTCTCCATGTCACAAAAATGGCTTCCTAGTTCTGATTTTCATAATAAAGCTTTAACCAAATCATCTCCCAGTTAGATTATTCTGCATACAAAATGGGATTCAATGTATTTAGAAGGAGAATGATACTACTGGAAGGTGTACCGACTGGTTTTACAGATGATGAAAAAGAATGTATGTGACTAGTTCAAGGTTATACAGCTATGCTATGTGCGCTTCAAATTCAATTAAAATGAGAATAAGAAGGTATGTGTCAATAAGTACAAATGTTCAAAGCTTAGATGTATAAAAATCTCATAAATATGATAGAGTTGCATCTCCCTTGGGCGTTATAACATAAAGACACTAGGTAAGATGAAATTACCATTTAATGACCATTTAACAGTAATGGTCAAATTACCATTATCTTGGGCTTGACTTTTCAACATTGTACTCAGTGGAGCGCTTCATACTATGACTCGTTTCTGTGCTATATATTCTTGGTAGCATAGATGCAAGAGATTTGCTGTGGCCACATTTATGCATTACAATGGAAACTGATAAGGAATTTCTCAACAAGTTCAACATAGCTAGTTTTCCTCCAACACTAAAAAAGACCTTGATTTCTTCAGTGAACGACTAATGGATACTACCAAACATTCAAAGAATTAATACCAATCCATTTCAAATTATTCCAATAAATTGAAGATGAGGGAACATTTCCAAACTCATTTTACCAAAGCCAGACAAGGGCATTACAAAAAAAAAAAATTCAGGCTAATATCTCTGATGAATATAGATACAAAGTCCTCAGCAACATACTAGCAGATGAGACTCAACATCCCATTAAAAGGATCATACACCATGATCAACTGGGATTTATCCCTGAGATGCAAAGATGTTTCAACAAACACAAATCAATAAATGTAATAAACCACATTAACAGAATGGAGAATAAAAATCATATGATCATCTCAACAGATGCAGAAAAGGCACTTGACAAAATTCAACATCTTTCACGATAAAAAAAAAAAAAAAACCAACGGATTAGATATAGAAGGAACATACCTCAACAGAATGAAGACTATTTATGTCAAGCTCACATTGAGGATCATGTCCAATGGTGAAAAACGAAACGCTTTTCCTCTAAGATCAAGAAACAAATCCTGTGCTCATGAACTGTAATAATACTGTGAATATGGCCATACTACCCAAAGTGACCTGGAGATTCAGTGCAATCCCTATCAAAATTCCAATGGTATTTTTCACATAAATAGAAAAAAATCAATTCTATAATTCATACAGAATCACAAAAGACTCTAAATATCTAAAGCAATCTTAAGAAGAATAAAGTTACTAATAAGAACCTACTGTATAGCACAGGGAACTCTACTCAGTGCTCTCTGGTGACCTAAATGGGAAAGAAATCTAAAAAAGAGGGGATTATGTATGTGTATAACTGATTCGCTTTGCTGTACAGGAGAAATTAACACAACACTGTAAAGCAACTATACTCCAACGAAGATTAATGTAAAAAAAAGAAGAAGAAAGTTGGAGGCATCATACTACCTGATTTCAAAATACACTACAAAGCTACAGTAGTTAAGACAGGACAGTACTGGCATAAAAACAAACATATAGATAATGGAACAGGATAGAGGCCCAAAAAATAAATCTGTGCATTTATATAGTCAACTGATCACCTACAAAGGTGCCAAGGACACACAATGGGGAAAGGCCAGACTCTTCATTAAAGGGTGTTAGGAAAACTAGATATGCACAAGCTGAAGAATGATATTGAACCCTTATCTCACACCATATACAAAAATCTATTCAAAATATATTAAGGACTTAAACATAATACCTAAAACTGTAAAACTACTAGAAGGAAACATAGAGGAAAACTTCCTGATATTGGTCTGGGCAATGATATTTTTGGATATGACCCCAAAAGCACAGGCAACAAAAGAAAAAATAGACAAACAGAATTTGCATCAAACCACAAAGCTTATGTATAGCGAATGAAGCTGTCAAAAGAGTGAAGAGACAACCTATGGAATGAGAGAAAGTAATTGCAAACCATAATCTGATAAGGGGTTAATATCTAAAATATATAAGCTTAAACAACTTAATAAGCTTAAACAACTCAATAGCAAGAAAATAAATAACCTGATTTGAAAATGGTCAAGTGAATTGAATAGACATTTCTCAAAAGAAGACATACAGGTGGCCAACAAGTATATGAAAATACGCTCAATATCACCAATCATCAGGGAAATCTGAGTCAAGGCCACGATGAGCTATCACCTGACACCTGTTAGAAAAAAGACAAAAGATAACAAGTGTTGATGAGGACACAGTGAAAAGACGACCCTTGTACACTGTAGGTGGGAATGTTAATTGGAATAAGTATTGTAAACATTGATATGGAGATTCTTCAAAAATTAAAAATAGAACTACCATGTGATCCAGCAATGTCACTTCTGGGTATATCTCCAAAGAAAATGAAATGGTATCTCAAAGAGACGTCTTCACTCCCATGTTCACTGCAGTGTTATTCACAATAGTCAAGATGTGGAAACAACTCAAGTGTCTGTCCATAGATGAATGTATAAATAAAATATGATATATACATAATGGAATATTATTCAGTCTTAAAAAATAAGGAAATCCTGCCATTTGTGACAACATGGATGAACTTGGAGGACTTTATGCTACATGAAATAAGCGAGGCAAGAAAGATAAGTGCTGCATGATCTCACTCATATATGGAATCTAAAAAGGCCGAACTCAAACTCATAGAAGCAGAGACTAGAACGGTGGTTGCCAGGAGCTAGGGGAGATATTGATCAAAGAGTATGAAGTTTCAGCACAGAGCAGCTAGAACTGATTTTCGAACAAGACTGTCACATTTATATTTTTCGACATGACCCCTGGGGAAAAAAGGTCAAAGGAAAAGAATGGATTCCTGCTCATCTGATCATGTGGGGGATGTCAATGTGAGCCATCTCAAGCTATTGAAAAGGGATACCTTACAACAGCCAGGACATGTAAGCAACCTAAGTGTCCATCGACAGATGAATGGATAAAGAAGATGTGGCACATATATACAATGGAATATTGCTCAGCCATAAAAAGAAACGAAATTGAGCTATTTATAGTGAGGACCTAGAGTCTGTCATACAGAATGAAGTAAGCCAGAAAGAGAAAAACACATACCGTATGCTAACACATATATGTGGAATCTTAAAAAAAAAAAAAAAAGTTCTGAAGAACCTAGGGGCAGGACAGGAATAAAGGCGCAGATGTAGAGAATGGACTTGAGGACACGGGGAGGGGGAAGGGTAAGCTGGCACGAAGTGAGAGAGTAGCGTTGACATACATACACTACCAAATGCAAAACAGATAGCTAGTGGGAAGCAGCCGCATAGCACAGGGAGATCAGCTCGGTGCTTTGTGACCACCTAGAGGGGTGGGATAGGGAGGGTGGGAGGGAGACGCAAGAGGGAAGAGATATGGGAACGTATGTATACATATAACTGATTCACTTTGTTATAAAGCAGAAACTAACACACCATTGTAAAGCAATTATACTCCAATAAAGATGTTTTAAAAAAAGCTATGCTAGTCTTCCCTTTCTAGTTTGAGGGGATAGTTCATTTTTACTTAAAAAAAATGAAAAAGAAAAGGGATACCTTGGTTATGTTTTTTATCGAGAAGATATTTATGGTGCTTGTCCAGCTCTTTAGACTGAAAGCTGTGTGAGGGAAGGGGTTGTGTCTGTCTTAATTCCCCAGCATTCATTCTGGTTCTAGGTAGGCAGTACATAGGCACTGGATAAACTTTTGAGAAATGTGTAAATGACAGAATGACTGTATGCTTGATTCCACAACTAGACTTTGAAGTCTTAAATTCAGAAACAATGGCTGATGCTTCTTTTCTATGATGTATTATCTCCCTTGGTGCAAAGTTGAGCACATGGTAGACCCCCAGTAAAGGCACCTTGGATAGGTTAGCGGAGGTTAACACACGTCCCCTTTGAAACTTCAACTGTTTTTCTCCTTTTTGTTCTACAATATCTTTAGGTCAATAAGAATTTCCCTTCTACTTTTCATCTACTTTTTTTTTCTTGAGCTGACCTCCAAATATTTTTGACCTTATTTCTTGCCTTATCATTGCCTAGTGCCTCTCAGAAAACTCCCAATCTCTAGTTCCATTAACAACTTAATGAGGCCACATCTCACTCAGTCCCCACTATTCAAGTAGTAGATTCATACATCTTTTGTTTGGAAAGAGAAGCAACTTACAGAAAATAATGTTCAAATGTAATATTTTCCTATTGTTAAAGCATCCTATTACAGCTCCAGCTCACAACTCTTTAGCAATAACATAAGGTCTGAAAAAAGGTGATGATTTTTCAGCAAAAGGATAGTTCATCTCTCTAGAGAATAAAACTGTCATAGAGCTTTATGACAAATTGAATCTCAGGGTCTGAAAATTTAGACCTTGTTTTCCTTCTTTTATTTTTTTTTTCATTATAAGGATGACCTTGCCTCTATTGTAAATCAAAAGTAACTAGGGTTTTGTGGCTTCTATAAAGTTACAAGGGACAAAAAGTGTCCATGGCACTGGTCTGTTACTATGCACCTCATCTGGGAGACTTCATAGGTACATCCTTTAGTTTCTACGTGTTGAGATTTACTCTTCAGCCTCCTGGTTAAAGAGAGGGGACACATAACCTAATTGTCTCCATTGTGAGGGAACAATTCTTTCAGGAAAATTTCATGGCCGTAAAAGACAGAAACAAAAAGCAGTAGTAATAGCTCAATCAAATGTCGATTTTTCTTTTAATGTAACAAGGATCTCAAAAGACAAGGGAAAAAAGTACCAGATTTAATTTCCATTTGCTTTAAACAAGCAAGCTGAACAACATACTAACATTTTACTTTCTGACTTTTAACTATATATTTCCGTTTTAAGGGTAGAAATTAAAGGTGGAAGAGAATACAGTTGACCCTTGAACAACATGGGTTTGAACTGCATGGGTCCACTTACATTTGGAATTTTTTCGATAAATACGTACTACAGTACTACATGATCTGTGGTTGATTGAATTTGCAGAGGCAGACCTGCAGACATTGGGTGCACACTGTAAAGTTATACTCAGATTTGTGACTGCACGGAGGGTCAACTCCCCTAAATCCTGCATTGTTCAAGGGTCAATTGTAGGTATGTGTTCAATTCTACTCAAGAGGTATTTATTGGGCAGTGTGCCTCAAGAAGCTTACAGGACAAATCCACCAGTAAATCAAACTCTGAATGTGGCAAGAAAAAAACAGTGCTATTAGAATGTGGAAGAAGGGGAACTTAATTTTAATTAAACAATCACAGACAACCTAATACAGATGACAGCATCCAAAAGATAAGGGTGCTTGAACATGCATAAAAAGGGGAAATGACGTTAGAAGTGAGGGAATGGCATAACTGAAACACTAAAGTAATAAAATCCAGGGCGTGTTCACAGACCATGAGATGTACAGCTCTATACTGCAGGAGCACTGTAGGAGACACAGCTGGGCAGATAGCAACACGCCCTAGCGTGGATAATATTGGGTGACAGATTAAGAGGCTTGATATCAGTTCTGCAGGCAATAAAGCATAGGGGCTATAGGCGTGGGAGTCTGAAATCTGGAAAAATTGAGTTCAAGACCTGGTGCCAACATTTACTAGCTGTGTGGCCTTATGTAGTTCACTAGGTCTCTCTCTGAGAGTGATTGGCAATGCGGGTATAATAGTAGTTCCTACCTCATTTGAATGCTGAGAGGGACAAATGATCTAATGCATGTAAACATTTAGCACTGATCCAGGACTAAATCAGTGTGGGAAAAGTGTTAGCTATTACTATTAAGGGCAACGGGATCGAAAGTTTTTGAATTGGGGGATACCGTCACGTGTATAACACAAGAGAGGTGAAGGAAGTGTGAAGTGTGGGTTTGGTGTATGTTAGCATTAAGGACCGGAAGCTCATTTGAGAGATGATTGCAGGAGACTATGAAAATCTAGAGCAACAGGGAGCAAGATCCGTTGTTGGAGACAATGTGTGGAAGAGGATTATGAATTTGACTAGGCTTGAGACAAACTGGAAAGTTTTCAGTTCTTCACAGTTAGGATGTGCAAAAGGACATCAACCAAGAATACACAAAATTATATGCTGATGACCCAAACAATATTTACCCTTTTAAAAACCAACATAGCAGATTGAGGGTGCAACTATTCTAGAGATGGAATTAATGACCATATCCTAGAATGTTGCAATTGAAGTGGTGTTTAGTTAATGCAATATTCTAGAATGTTGCATAAGAAGTGGTGATTTGGTACGTGCCCCAGAATATGCCAACTATGTTTCAGTGAAGATGACAAAACTTCTTAACCTTCTAAGTATTTTTTCAATAATGAAGAGATAAAAACCATATATATATTCACAGTAAAATTAATAAAAGTCGACCACTCTGAGGGCCCATTAATTCAAGTGAGTCTTCGTCTAGCAAGCATGTTAAAGCAATACTTTGAGATAACCTCACTTCTGATCAACCTGCTTACCTAAAGTACTGTACTTTTAAAGTCAGTGGGCTGTACTGCAAATCTTCAGAGAAAAACACAAAAATTATAGTATATTTGGGGCAACTGGGATTTCTAGGTAGATACTGAGTGACCTCCGACATCAAGGCTGGTGTAAACCGGAACAGAGTCATGAGACCTTGCATGAGACCATCAGTTGAAAATGCTTACCTGTTGAAACTAGTATAAATTTAAGTACATATTAGCATTTAAAATTTTCCAATTAAAATATTTTATAAAATTCAGGTTTTTTTTTTTTTAATATTTACTTATTTATTTGTTTGTACCAGGTCTTAGTCGTGGCATGTGAGCTCTTAGCTGCAGCATGCATGTGGGATCTAGTTCCCTGACCCAGGCCCCCAGCATTGGGAGTGCGGAGTCTTAACCACTGTGCAACCAGGTAAGTCCCCAGGGTTTCTTTAAATGAAAAATTCCAACTACTGTAATAACAGTTTTCATGTTAGTTTCTGTATTTAAGGATATTGCTTTATTGCACTTGAGGTCATCAATACACATAGTTTAGTGTCCTGAGAAAAAGTCATAGATTTAAATAATAAATAACCTAGATGTGATGGAACATAAAAATAAATCAAAATGAGACCAGTGGGTTATGAGAGCACATGGGCCAGGACTGAGTTTCACATGTTAGTGTGAAGCAACCCTGCTTTGGTTGAACCTTTGATCATAGTAGGATACAATACAACTAAGCTAGCATTGCAATAATCAGTCTGAGATCCAATAAAGCTTGGACTGGTATCCAGGACTTTATGAGAACTGGCTACTCTTGGCTCAAAGAGAGCTGACTTTGCTAATTGGAAGAGAGAGAAGAGAGAGACTTCAAAAGCAAGGCCTGAAATCAATCACTCCCTCAAGAACATCTTGCTTCCCTGAAAACCTTTTCCTATTGAGGTGATGAAAGGAAAAAGGAAAGATCTTCTAGAGCAGAAGAAAGGAAAGGGGAAGAGACGCACAATATTTCCTTAGGAAAAATGTGTACTTTTACAAGTAAACAACTTTACTGGCTGTCACTATTTATTGAATGCTAGGTCTGCTTTTTTTCTGAGAGGTATATTTCTCATGTATACTACCTTACTGAGTCTTCAGCATGCCCATAAGAAGTGAGGATTATTATCTGTATGCTGTAGAGAAGAAACTAGTGATAACAGAGGGGAAGCAAGTTGGCCAAGACCACACAACCAATACGGGGGCGGGGCAGAGAGACTACAAACCCTGTCATCTGGGCTCCAAGACCAATGCTCTTCATCACTACTCTAGTTGCCTTCTCCCTCAAGTATCTCCATAGCATTTACTTAACATTCAGAAATAAAACAATCTAATAAAAACATGCATTTTGACTTTGAAGAATTTTCTGCATAGGGTTTTAAATTCATTAATACTACTTTATACTCTATGACAGAAAGTGGTGCTGGTTGCCACCTTGGACTTTCTTTAAACTATACATTTTTTGTGTGTAAATTTCATAAGTAAAAGGAGAAACTGAAAGCTGAGTTCAACAAGATTAAACCATGATCATTTCTAAACTCTTTAGTGTTTCATTTTCTCTCTGGGGGGAAAATAACACATGATGGGTGATTAAGGAGGCTAATCATGAAAGGCTTCTTGGGGGGAAAAACTTAAAAAAAAAGTAATCAAAAAAAATAACTTATGCTTTAATGGAAGTGAGTCAGACTCCCATACAGCAGGAAGAACTTTATTTTCAGGTGCAACTTTTGTCAATACGATGATATTTCTGCTTAGAAGCATGAAAGTTTCCATATATTGGGGGGTGTGTCTGCTAATTCCATGTCTGCATAAAGTCTCACTCAGAATGAAAGACAGTAGAATGCATAGGTGAAAAGTCAATATTTGAGGACTAAACAAAACTGTATTTGAGACTCAGATCTACCACTTACCAGCTATCGGGTTTTGTTATTAAAATTGAAAACCAAATAGGGTAATCGTGAGTATTTAACAGGATAATGCATGTGAAGTGCTTAGCACAGTTTCTAGCATCTACTTATACTCAGTAAATAGTAAGAGTTGGTGGTAGTGGTGGTACTGGGGGAAAACAATGGATGTTACCTTTTAGAGGAGACCTTCACAAACTTGAATGTGTTTACAAATCACCTGGAGATCTTGTTAAAATACAGATTCGAATTCAATGCATCTGGAGTGGGGCCCAAGACTGTTCATCTCATATTCTGAGGTGATGCTGATACTGTTGGTCTGAGGATCATACCTGAAGCAAAGGTTTGGATTAGGGACACTGTATGTAGATCATACATGTAAAAAATAATAGAAAATACCATTAAGATCATTCCTCCAATGAAGTAAAGAGAGTATAGGGAGTTTTGTAGTAATCATATTCTTTGACAATGATTTTTGCTTTCCAATCTTGTGCTTTCACCGTTGGACTACTAAATTTAGTTCAGTAAGGTCTTTTGAGCAGTTGCTGACCTCCACAGCAGCGGACAGGTATGCAGATGTGGGTCCTTATGGGGAATTTACAATTCACCTACAGTGACAAGACTCACATGGATAATACATTTAGACGGTAACACAAGGATGAATAAAGTAAAGTGCAAAAATGTACAGAATGAGAAATCGATGCTTCTACAGGAAGGAAAGGGGGAAGAAGTTGCTTTCAGTCGCCGGTGGTGATTATTTCAGAGGCCACTATATAGATAATGGCCCATCTCAAGAGCCACCATGAGCAACTCTTCCTAACAATGGTGGGAATTAGGAGACACCCCGCCCCCAAGATATGGAAACTTGAAATTTTATAGGATGAAAACCGTATGGTGAAAATATTTATATCATATACAACATATATTTTCTTCACTTCTTTTTTCAAGATTGTTAGTGGGCAAAGTCAATGGAATAGTAGCACTTACGGATGCACATCCAGCTGTGTATACATACAACACAAACTCACACACAAACTTTGACAAAGGCCCAAAGGTAAAAATGCTTTATCATTTCACAAAACCTAATTAAAGCAAGTGAAGAATGGAATCAATTAGAGGTAAAGTGCTGTGTAATATAAAGTACTTTCTAATCATTGCATCTAATTAAGAGGAAGAAAAAATCATGACTTTTAAAGGACCTTAATTATTACAGAAAAAGAAAGTTAATTAGCAGAAATTCTCAGCTGGACATTCAGGGATGTTTTTGGACAAAAGGAATATCCAACTAAGGAGACGTGGCAGGCCAAAAAGATCAATGGAATTTCTGAGAAAAGAAGCTGTTGAGAACTCTGGATAATAAAAGCTTGTTTGCTAATCAGTAGCATGCTCCCTATATATACGAGGACCCCAGAAGAAGATACACTATAAACTTGCTGGAACAGGCTACGGGGACCTCTAGTAAATCAGCCAGCCTTGTTTCTACCTTGGGTATGAGAAGTGAACTAGTTTTCAAAGAATTAGCTTCATGAATCAATCTACATTCAACAATTGAAAGGTGCTCCCAGACCTTCCAGTAGCCTCAGGGTTTTCATTATAAACATGAATTATTTCCTCCAATAATGGGCTGTAATCTGTTGGTCATTATTTTTCTGGTTAATAACAAGATGGATATCAGCTTTGCCTCTATTAATTCAAATTTCTCAATCTCCTATTCTTTGTTTTAGGATGATATCTTTCTTCTTAGGACACTGATTTCATTTTCTAATGATACAAATAACACATGCTCATCGAAGATGTTGCAGAAAAATAAGTGCTCAAAACACACAAAGGAAAACTAGGTTATTTTATTTCAGTGCAACTATGGCAAAAAGCCTAGGGTTGCTACCATGAGATCTGAGATTACCACAGTGGTTTCCTGTACCCGACGGGATTGTGGTAATCAACTTCGACATAACTTTTTCTCATCTCTGTTAAATATTACCCTTAACAGATACTATTTTGCTATTACTTTAAAAAAATCAGATGGAGAAAATATTTGTGTGACCAGTTTGTTGAACAAGCCATGATCTGTAGAATGTGAGCAGGAAGTAGAGCTTCTGATAATCCATTCTCATTGACTCGTGCCTCTTTGCCTCTTGGATAAAATCTCAGGCTAGTCTCACAGATTTTATGACTTCATGTAAATAGCCCAGATTCCCAACAGCTTAAACCTTTTTTCCTGCTCTGGCTCAGACCAGCTTTGGGCTTAAAAGCCTGACATGGGGATGGAACGGGGATGTGGGGCAAGTCCCAACCAGCTCTTTCATAATTTGTACACCTTATGTTTTATTTCCGACTCCTAATTTCCTATGTTTCTTCTAGTTTCTCCAGGACAGGAGCAGAAAGAAAGAGAGAAGGAAGGCTCAGTAAATGTCTCACCAGGCTGGTTAGTTACCATCTGGCCTTGGTATCCATTTGGTATATCCAGTGTCCAAAATGGATTTTGTATTTCCTGGGTAATTTTGTGAGTTCTTCAGAGACATTGCAAATTCCCCTGATGAAAGTATCATCAACTGTAGCTATGACCACCACCTTAGCACCTAGTGTCTGGAAGACTACCGTTCTTTGGGGTTCACCTCTCCCCTCCAGGAAGTTTTCTTGGAAGGATGGCTCTTAAAACAACCCCATCTCTCTGGTCTACATCTGTGAGTGCTTTGCACCCTCCAAGCTTCGGTAGGGCAAGCTGTTCTCCAGGCAACCCAGACTCTGCTGTCCTGGCAGGCAGACCTCCCCGGCGTGTGTGAGGAACCATTCCTGCATTCTCAAATCCCAGCTGCACACTGCAAGCTCTCAGAATAGTTTTCTCAGAAGCAGGCTCTGAGACAAAGTTTTCAGTACAAGTAATTTATAAGAGAAGCGGTTCCAGGAAGCATCACTAGGGAAGTGAGACAGGGAGGCAGAGGAAGCCAGTAACGGGGATATTTTCAGGCAATTTAGGACACTGCAGGCAACTGGGCCTCATTCCCACTGGGAGCCCTGGGAGACAGTGGTGAACATGCTTGAGAGTCATCCCTTTGTGGAAAGATGATCTGGGGCATTAAAATACCAATTCCTTTTGGCCTTTCTCTGAGTGTTGCTTCCAGGGGACATTCTATTCCCTGAACTTCTGCCTGACCTGTATACAGACCAAGTGAGTTCAAGAGACCTGAGAAAGCCTCAGGCGAAGAGTTCTGAATGGTGGCCTTTGGAATTTGTTGGGTCAGCTCACGTGGGGGGGAGGAGGGAGCCGTCTGTTTCTTTTATTACTGGCATTTTATATTTTAAAATCTCGTATGTTCGTATGCATGTACGTATGCAGTCGCATTGTGAAAAAATACACACAACGTGAAATTTACCATTCTAATCATTTTTAGGTATACAATTTAGGGGCACTGAGTACATTCCTGATGTGGTACAACCATCACCCTATCCATTTCCAGAACTTTTCCATTGTCCCAAACAGAATTCTATGCCTGTTAAACAACAGCTCCCTATGTCTCTTCCCCTTCTGCCCACCCCTCCACAGCCCCTGGTAATTTCTATTCTACTTTCTGTCTCTATACATTTGCCTATTCTAAGTACCGCATATAAGTGGAATCATAAAATATTTGTCCTTTTTGTGTCTGCAAGCCCTTTTGTGATATCTTCATAGTGGACGATAAGCTAAGATTTCACAAAACTAGTTTCACAAACTTTTTTATCACGACCTGCTGTGGTGGCTTGGCACTTCTTATGCTGTTCTTGGCTTCAAGGGCTCAGCCAAAAGGAAGGAGGAGTTCCATTTTGACAGCCTGTCCACATCTGTATCAGCTCATGATAATCTAAATAGTGTGTGTTCCACTGAGGGAAAGCAAATATATGATTTTGCCCATTAGCATTATGCCTTTCCATATTACAATTGGGTGGACCTTGATGCATGAAAGGACAGTATGATTATGAGTTTTAGTTGGCAATAGTCTGCTTTTAAGGTTGTGAATAATACTCTGTGATGCTGGAGGGAGATAAACATAACTTCTTTAAATGCATACTTACACTCTAGGATTAAATGTTTATATACTTTTTGGTCCTCTAAAAAGGAAAATGATATTATTAGTAAAGGGCAAAAAAATTCCAGACTTTGTTGGATTTTAAGGTCAAGAAATGATGATGAAAAGAGAAAGTTTGCTTCAGGAATGCCAGTTCGGTCATTTACTTATTCAACATCTTTCTAACTTCATTTATATCTAGTGTTGTTTCAAGAAAGATTTGAGATTGGTTTCAAATGTCTTGGCAGTGTTAATGAAGACGGTATACTGACAACTTATTTCAGCTCTGTTGAGAAAAAAAGATATTCTAGACAGAAATTCATCATATCCTGGTAGCTTCTGCTTCATAGAAATGAATATGGAGAGCATCAAGTTAAACTAAAGGTTGGCAGATTTCACCATCTATATTCTTAAAAAAGTAAGGAGAAAGCCACCTGAAGGCAGTACGTGGCTATTCCTGCTTATAACTTAGAGACCGAATTACGTATGATGCATATGTAATTTTAAAGACAATGCAAAGTGGTAGTGGTGGGGGAAGTACATGGGAATGGCCTCCTTGGGGATGACAGTACTAAGAATTTTGTTATTTTCTAATAGAAATCCAGGACAGTTTTAGATTGAGGCTTTGGAGTGAAACTGAGTATGGGGAGAAGGGGTAAGTATTAAACTGACGAAGTGAGCATCAGAGAGCGTTGTAGTAACCTTTTTAAAAAAGAAAAGAAAAAGGAAAACCTTCTAACATAAAGATAAGCTTACCTTAATTTTGATTTACCTATCCATTACTTAGGAAATAGGGAAAGAGGATAAAAAAAATAGGGAATGTGCAGGAGTGAGAAATTTTAAGGTTACTTGCAGGCAAATAAGGGTTAAGTTGGATCAAATTGGCCACACTTCCAAGCCAGCTTGGCCCTTACATTTTTTTTTTTTTCATTGATTGCAACTGCTATTGCAGTCTTAACACTTAAGGGGATTTGTACATTTACACATGTCAAAGTAGATCAAGTAACGTTTATTAAGCAAGTACAACCTCAGGGAAATGACGACGAAGGCAGATTTGGATTGAAAGTAGAAGAAGCAAGTCATCTCCCTGCCTGTGAGGAGTACATGTGCTCAATGCTTTTCAACTGTTCCAAGACTAAATTTCATTTTCAAAAATATTCTGTAGCAGTTCAAGCACATTCACGAGCAACACACAGCCGCGTCCAATTAATCTGTACATGACTGATCTGAAATGTGTGTGTAGGATTTGGACTGGAGCTTGCTCTTTTATCTTCAGTTTTGGCAAAGAAAGAGGGTAATAAGTGGAACCAGTTTATTGAACACTGAACCAGACAGGGTGTCAGCATAAAATTGGCTAATTGTTTCCAATAACTGCCTTCTACCCTACACGGTCCAATATTTCCTGTCCTTTAGGGACATCGTCAACAGGATTTATAACATCTCCCTGTCAATGACCTCTGCCCAAGGACCACCAGAACATACTTGTGGTTGACAAGTTGGGCTCATTACTGGGTTCTGTGAGGGAGAACGTGGGCCGTGGGGAACTGTGGCGCATCTCCACTGGAGGGTTTTAGAATGGACTGTTTATAGGACTGGGAAGGGTTTAAGGTTTTGGGAAGGGTTTGGGAAGTGGGGCTTTGCTCTGGATTGGGTGCTATCAGGGGGTGGAGGAAATTCTATGATGGGGGATTTTCCTGAATCTCTCTAGAGGGAGTGCACGCTAGGGCTGAGCAGAAGCTGTCACTGGTAGAGAAGCAGCGGTCACTCCTGTTCACCAAGCAGAGGGTTGTTTGGAACACTGTGGTTTGCACAGGGACCATGCTTTTTGGCTCTGCTTAGACAAAATTATGAAGTGGCTTTGTTTTGTCTCACTTCAGGATTGTAGAGTGCCCTTGTCTGATGTTGATGGTCTATGAAATCTTTTCTGTGCAAGAGGAGAATCTCAAGTCCTCGTTGGGAGGGACAGGGCAGCTTCTAAAAACAACCGGGCCTAGCTGTAAAACGAGGCCAGCTCTTGGCTGTCAGCAAGCGTTTCTCTCTTTCTCACTCATCGCCTTTAGCTATGATCAAATCTAGTCTGTATAATGCACCTCCTTCCCTTTCTAGCTCAGCCTTGATGTGTCCTTTGAGGACCCACAGTGGAAACGGGGCCTTGCCCAGTGCTGGCACACCCCTGGAGTATATGTATTAGACAGCTGGGGGCCCTGCGAATCTTGCTCAAGTTTTAATTCCCTGGCGCAGATTAAATTCCTGCTAGAACTCTTTCACCATCGCCTTCTTTTCTCCTCCCCCCGCCCCCCCGCATTGGCTCACCTCATGCACTGGGATCCCTTTTCTCTATTACATCCTTTCCCTTTGATTTTCTTCTTTTCTGTCTACATAAGCCCAGGGCAGGTCAGCAAATCCTTGCCCTAATCAGAAGCTCAAGGGAGATTTCTCCTCTTCTTGCAGCCCTCTTGATTTCTATGCACGGCTCCCCTGCAAGGCAAAGAGCAGCCCCGTTCTCCCAGAGTTATGGAGGGACGATGTGCAGCATCTTCCACTGGGTTGAAGTTTCACCACTCCCTGTCAAATTGAATGATTATAGGGACCACTGGAGTTAAGGGTGGCTAGATTTTTGGGGGGCTACCGGAGCCTATTTAGCTGCTGTCTTATAAGTCCCGGAGGTGGCATCCATTCTTACTTTTGGCTGAAACCTTCAGAATTATGCTTCTTTTTGGTCCCAGCTTTGGGTCCTAGTCTATAATTCCAGACCAGTGAGAGAAGTCATGCTCAGAATCTCATTCTAGAGAATTGCAAGGAAGAGTTCTAAATCTCTTCAAAGATTTACCTCCTGAGATTCACTCATACTTGCACCTTTATGTTAATTATAAATATTTCCCCCAAACTGATAAAGGCATTTCCACCTGACGTAGCATGGAATCTAATCTTTGGGAATGCCTGCCTCACATACACTTTTGATAAAGATTCAAATGCTTGGGAAAGAGTGCCATGATTGATTAATAATGTCTGTCATGGGTATGGCAGAGGAGACTGGAGGTACGCTTCCCAAGCATATGCGATCCTATAGTATGTAATACATGTTTACACTAGCAGGAATATGATATGTTGTTGAAAACAACAAACTATTGCAGAATATTTTTATAATTTTGACATTTTTATTAATCTAATTTGAATTTCTCTGCCAATAGAAGTGAACTGGGAAATATGTTTATATAGGCAAATAAAAATAATAAGGTATATAGTAATAGAAAAATGAAAGAAAATACAGAAATAATATATAAGCTTCAGTTACAACTAGACATTCTATACACCAATTTTTAGTCACAAAATGTGCTTGACCTCCTGCAAGGGTTTATTCAGGTTATTTATGCAAACTGGCCTTAAAAATTGTTTTTAAACAAGGACTCAGAGGCAAAAAATGTACAAATCAATTTTCACTGCAAAGTAAAGGAGCTGTTACAGTGGAGGATTACTGGACTGAATGTCAATATTATGACATAGAAAAAAATATATATATATATGTGTCATCTTGGGCATGTTACTTAACTTCTTGTCTCATATGTAAAATGGGATAGTAGTATTGTTGGGAAATTATGTGAGATAGTATATGTAATGTAGAGCACTTAGAATGGTATATGGTTCAACCAAAGACTATATATGTGTTTGCTTTCTTCATGGTATTTTATTGTGTATATGCAATATAATTAATTTAGCTAGTTTCCCATTGAAAACAAAAAGTTATTATTTGTATGAAGTCAAAATCTATCTCCCTGAACTTCCACTTGGTAAACCTAGTTCTATACTCAAAAAAAATATGCCAACTCCTTCTTCTGTGTGAGAGTATTTTTTTTTTTTTTTTTACAATTTAATGGCTTTTACTATATTCACAGAGCTGTGCAGCCTTCACCTCTGTCTAATTCCAGAACATTCCATCAGCACAAAGGGCCTGCAGTCCCCTGCCCCAGCCCCTGACACTAGGAACCCACTCTCTGTGTCTGTGGATCTGCCTGTTCTGGACGTTTCCCATCAATGGAATCTGTGTGAGAGTATTTTGATGTTTAATCACTCCTCAAGTTTTCTCTGTTCCAGATTAATCCTTAGTTCCCTCAATTAATTATTTTCTAGAGCAGCTGTGTCAATCATTTTGAACTTTCTGGTCAACTAAAACCTTAGGTCTTCTTTTTTCCTTTTAGCAATATCAAGGAAACATTTCCACCCATCTTTTATCGGAGCAATGCTTTTTTTTTTCTCTGAATTCGTGACCTATCCCATTTATCACTGTAACATTTAATCACATTGGTTTTTACCCATCTTTCTACCTTACTGAGAATTTTTTAAATGCTTATTTTGTCAACAATGTTGTTGCCGTAGTGTTATATCTTTGAAGATTTGATCAATAAAGTTGGTAACAGGAAAAATAAATTGTTTTTAAGTATATCATCTTTCGGGACTTTCCTGGTGGCACAGTGGTTAAGAATCCGCCTGCCAAGGCAGGGGACATGGGTTTGAGCCCTGGTCCGCGAAGATCCCACATGTCATGTAGCAACTAAGTCCGTGTGCCATAACTATTGAGCCTGTGCTCTAGAGCCCACGCGCTGCAACTACTGAAGCCTGTGCACCTAGAGTCCGTGCTCTGCAACAAGAGAAGCCACTGCAAGGACAAGCCCACGCACTGCCACGAAGAGTAGCCCCCGCTCACCGCAACTAGAGAAAGCCTGAGCACAGCAATGAAGAGCCAATGCAGCCAAAAATAAATAAATAAAAATTTTCAAAAAAGGTATATCATCTATCTTATAGTGACTGAAAGAAGTAAGCCTAACTCAGCAGTGAATTCAATGAACAAGCAGAGATACAGAACTGACACTCAAGGAGCAATTAGACGAGGGAATCTGGGAATTTAAATGGCACACGCAACAATGAAAATGGCTCGAAAAATATGATAAACAAAAATCCCTTTCTCTGTTAGGAAGAGAAATTTGTCAGTGCAATAAGCACCAAGAGAAAATTATTCTGAGAGCTAAATCTAGTCAATGTAAAAATGGAGAAGGAATGTATTATCATCATCACTTTCACTCATGTTATTTTAACATCATAAATCCTCCTGTCTTATTGATCAATGGGGAATAATCAGTACGTTTAGGAAATTGTCGCCTTTTACCCACATAGACTTTTGCAAAAACCAAAAGAAGCACTGACGTTTACAGTACGTTAGCTGACAAAAACAAATCAATGGAAACTTCAAAAAGGGTATTCATAACTAGAATTAATCTATTAGCCATTCTGGGTCAGTAAAGTGGTTGCAAATGGCGGGCACGTAAAGAGAATGTTATCAGAAGATGAGCCTATAAATACATATGTAACATTGTCAATTTAAGAATAAAACTGATATGAAATGAAATTTCATGGTACTCTGTCACCGAAATCATTTAAATTCAAATTATAGCAAACAAACCCAAGAAAACCCATTTAAAATCCAAAGGGTTATCATTGAACAATAGCGGAATACTTCAGACTTGGAAATTTGGACTTCATTGTAGTTAACTCTGTGTAGAGGAAGGTGAATGAACAAATCTACTCATTTTCAATTAGACCCAGAACTGAGGTTGGGACATTCTTGAATTTGGGGGTCAGGTCTTTTTGCCCAAGTAACCAAACACATAGCTTCAGTTCTTTGTTTTGTTCTCATGAAGTGGATGACCAAATGCAATATTAATCAGAAATTATACTTGCTTTCATTTTTTTAAAACCTGTAAAATTTCACTGGAAAATATGCAATGAGCAGTTTAAAAGTGAAGTGCATATAATTTGGAGGCAAGGTGACTTGAGTTTCTGTCTGTGCAATATCAACATCTGTGTGACTGATCTGGAACAATCTCATAATCTTTCCATGTCACAGATTCCTTATCTGTAAAATGGAAATAATAACGCTACCTAAGAATAGAATTTATGGGAGATAATTGGGACCATACCTATGAAACACGAAGCATAGTTTGTAGCACATGGCAGGCACCATATATTCAGTATATAATATATATTATATTAGCTGCTCCGCTAAACCATCAAAATGTTTACTTTTTTGATATACCTGGTTAATAAGGCAATAAAATATGACACGTACACAATGCATTCCAATGTTTTACACTGTGGTACTGTCACTCTGGTCCATAGTATATCTTCCACAGTATTTGTTTTTAACAATAACAAAGTTACATTAGCCATTAGGAAAATGCAAATCAAAATCACAAACATCACTTCATAGCTACTAGGATGACTTTAATCAAAAGATAATATGAAGAAACTGGACAACCCAGATTCACATCCCCTGATGAATGGATAAATGACGTGTGTTATAGACGATGGAGTATTATTCAGCAATGGAAACGGAATAACACAGCGATACATTCTACAACATGAATGAACACTGAAAACATTGCAATAAGTATAGTGAAGCCACAAGTGAAAGAAGCCAGACACAGAAGACCACATATTGTGTGATTCCATTGATACGAAATGCCCAGAATAGGCCAATCTATTGAGAAAGAAAGTAGATGAATCGTTGTCCAGCGCTGTAGGGCTAGGGTGGGGTATTTAGGCATGACTGCTAATGGGTATGTGGTTTCTTTCTGAAATGATTAAAATGTTCTAAATTGATTGTGATGATCGTTACACAACTTTGTGAATATACTCGAGTCATTTAATTGTACACTTAAGAAATAATAGTAAAATTATGGATAACAGATTAAATGTCAGTAAATATTAACCCCTGCATGGAAGGTAGTTATCTCTTTGGAGGTTGACAAAGTGTAAGCATAATTTGTTGAGAAGAAGGCAAAGGAAAATGAAACATCTTTTGATTACCAAGTAATTGATAAGTTAGTACTGGCATTGTTCCTGAAAAACAAGTATTCCTTCTAACGTAAGTCTCCTCTCAGGTATTGGAGGAATTCAGTCATTCATCAGTCTGAATTCATCGTCAGAATCAGATCCAAAATCAAAGTCAGCATTCATCCTGGTTGCAAGAACATGTGAGTATTGAGGCAAAGTTCTTAAACTTATTAGTGCCTTAAACCATTTTTGAAATAACTAATCCATTTTGTATGAGTCAGAGAACTTAGTCAAGAGGACAGCCATCCTGATCTCCTATTTTATGGTCACTGAGAAGACGTATAGTCGAGGCCACAACTAGTCTCCCTGAAGGACAAATTGGGACCCCAAAGAAATGGTTTGCTGGGTCTGCACCGTGGTTTTTGAATGATTTTTTTTTCAATATCTTAGGTGGAGCATAGACTCCGTACTTCTATACGATTCCACTACTTCCCTAATGGCTTAATCTTATGCTCAGCCCCCTTTCTTTCTTGGTCTCTACAAGTATTTGAGTTTGCGACTGCTGGTCTAAAATTTTTAATATAAGGAAAGACTCATGCTAAGGTTCAGGTTTCTTGTGGACATCTTAAAACTCTTTAGAAAAGCTGGCACGTGCCGGTCTTAACTTCATGCGCCCTGTTGAGCTACCATCTAAGCACCATCGGGAAGTATGAGCCTCGGGGTCTAGACGATTGATTCTCAAACTTGATTGTGCATTAGCAACACCTGGAGGGCTCGTTAAAACAGATTTCTCGACGGGACATGGCTAGGGCTCAATAATTTGCATTTCTCATGAACTCCCAGGTGATACTGATGCTACTGGTCTCGGGGTCACACTTTGAAAAGCACTGATCTAGACAAATCTAAAAGCAAATATAAGTTTTCTTTGTTATTCATCCTGTAGCCCCAAAATGCAATTAAAAAGTTAAAATAAGGACAGTTGCCGAATGAGTTCCTGAACCCAAGGCAAGGCGGGTCACGCTCATTTTGGCCAAGGGGACTAGAACAGTTGGAAGGTTTTCTAGGCTCACTGGCATATCAATTGATAAAGGAAGCTCTTAGGGACCATCACTTGGGTGAATGGAGCTAAGAGATAATGGGGCAGCATGAGGCTGAAGCCTTGACTCATGAAAGGGGTGGGGCAGTGTTCCTCTGCAGGCTATACTTACAGTCACCTGGGGATTTAAAAACATGGATGAGCACCCATGCGTGGAGATCCTAATGTGCTCATGCACCCCCAGGATCGGGGAAATCTGCTTGGTTAGAGCTGGGTGGTTCCATGCAATCCACACTCAGCACTCACTGGATTCACCCAGGGCTGGAGGGCATGAAAAACCAGAAGTCCTAAAGGAGGAAAATAATTTGACTTGGGAGACTTTGGTCACTCTTCAAGGAATTTATTATTCCCCAAGGGCCTGGGGAAATGCACACAATATAGAGAAAGCTCAGTCTCCCGTGCTTTCCAAAAGCTGCCTAGCTCGGACCGAGACCCACAGTACAGGGTACAGCACACTTCCATTTCTCACTGAGCTCCAGCCACCTGGCCAGACCAGAAAATGGGCCAGCCTCCTGTCTCTGCCCCTTCTACTGAGTCAAAGAAAGGGATATTCCAAAAGTGGTCTATCTGTGGCATCTTCCCCTCTCAAGGTATAGCACTATTCTCTTCCTTTGCTAGGGCTATTTTAGTACTTCTGCATTAACTCATTTCCAACAGCATGGCACAGCTATAAAACTTCCTTCAGGGGTTTAATTAAATGTTGCAACTCACCACAGCAATTAAAGGAGAAGGAGAGAGAGGCAATTTGCACTAGTCTTGTGAAATCAGCTTTCTTGTGGTTTCTTTTACTCCTCTTGGAATATATGCATGTAGGACTAGCTTCCCCAAACCCTAACCTGGGCCCTGCTTGGGTGTGTGACATGAGCAAACACACCTGATCTTTCAAGGGCACACATGGATTAAGCTTTATATCATAGGCCTAAGAATATTGTGGCAAAATTTATAAAAATACTTAATCACTTATCTCTAGTAAATTATTTATATGCGCATCTAGCTCCTTTTCACACCTATCATTCTTGTCCTTTTTTCTTGACAAAATGATTAGAAAGCTTTCTGTTTCTGTACCTTTCATTTATCTTCAGTGTCTCTCATAAATGTTGAATTAAGCAGGTTTTATGAAATTTATCATAAATTGTAGTTTTCATCGAAAGTGACTGTGACAGAGGAGATTTCTATACTCTCAACTTCAATTACAGTAAATCAGTTTCCAGGCTTTAAACCGGAAAGTTCCCACACCATAGAAATTGTGTATTTAGTCCTACGTGTAGAGCTATCTTCATTCCTGCTTCTCAAATTCAACAGAACTGAGCAACCTTGAGGGGACAGTCAGGAAAGAAGTGGGTTTTTTTTTTAATGAATCAGAACTAGTAATAATAATCATTTTTCCTACTAGAGGGAAAAAGACACTGTGCTATTCCTGAAACTAACACAATACCGCAAATCACCTGTACTCCAATTTAAAAAACAAGATACTGTGTTCTTTTTCAAAAGGCACTTTTTAACGTTAACACTTACTGGGAACTTACCATGTGTCAGTTACTTCAAAGATTTCATGTCATTTAATCCTAAAGATAACGCTAAGGACTAGGTACTATCATTATTCCTATTCTATAGATGGGAAACTAAGGGAAGGTTAAATTGTCCCATATCAAGTAAATGGAAGAAATGTTATTTCAAACTAAGATAGCTTAATTAAAATTATACACACACATATATATAGTCATATGAATGCATATATATTATATATATATATACACACACACACAGACACATATCTATACACACACATACATGCACCCCAATATTTTAATGTAACAATGTATTTGATTGTGGTAAACCAAGAACTAAAATTAGTACCTCTCTCCTATTTTAACTCCACCACCTCCACGACTTCTTCCATCATCATTGTTTCCACTTTTATTATGTGCTGCGTACTTGACATAGACTATATCATTTAAATATCTCCAACCCCTATGACTTAGGCACTATTATCACTTCATCTTACAGGTTAGGAAACCAAGTCTAGGTAACTTTCTCAAGGTCACACGGCAGGTGAGTTAGAGCATGTCTGACTCCAGAACTGAAACTCTACTGAACCATACCACCGTGCAATGCCAAACATGAAGAAGAGTCTCTTCCAGTAGGCAATGAGGAGCCACAGAAGGCTTTAAAGCAGGCGCTTAACAAGATCCAAGGATGCCGAGTGGGCGTGGGCAAGTACGTTCTGGAAACCATTAACTGAATCGTTGAAAATATTCTGTTCCCTGTTTCAATATTTCCCATGGCTGACAGCTGGTGTCCGCATTATGCGGTTGTTAACACATCATTGAACCTGGCAAAATGCTGGTCCCCTGTTGGATGGAAGCCAGTTGAAGTTCTGCCATTATACGTATGGAAGGCAGTTAGTTACTTAGGTATCTGCTTTTTCCAACCAATAGTGAACGATTTGACACGGGACCTCTCCTTATCTATGTTTGCACGCCAGCCCTCACTAATACCAGGCACAGTTAGGTGCTCTGTAAATCTGCAGGCATTAAAGCCAAAAAAAAAAAAAAAAAAAAGGATGTAGAATTCATTCTTGAGTGACCAGAGGAGGGAAAGAACATTTTATGAGCATCTGTTGGTAATTTGGTCATATGGACGTGTCTTCTCAAGAGCAGCATTACCCACATGCCATGCTGGCAGATTTTTCACTTGTTCTAGAATCCTAGGAAATAGGACTCGCTTCTCTTCTTTTCCAGCCTCACTGTAGAAATAATACAATTCTATGATGAAATGGGTGGAGATTTTTTTCTTAGAATAATGTAAGAAGACCTGATTTACGTCAGGCCACCGCTTACAGACGCATCAAAGTCATTGCCTCCTTAAATAACCAAATGAAATGGCTGGAAAAGGGCATTCAAGGTGGCTGTCACATTCCAGGGAGTGGAAGTCAGCACAACGTCTGTTGTGCCTGCTGTTTTAGAAGTCACTGGAATATTTTACACTCTGGGAATTAAATTTCTACTGTTTTATCCTGTATCAGTGGAGACCGTGTATAAGAATTGCAATTACTTTGCAAGGATGTTCATTCATAAGTTAACGTGGAAAGAGGAGAATAGTGACTGGGACATAGCAAACCTTCAAAAAATGCGATTGCTGTCATTGTCTTGAGTTAAAGCATATCTATATTTTTGCATTGGCCAAAATAAAGTTACAAAACTCAAAAGCCAAGACCATACTTGTATTTTTTACGTTAACTTGCATTTTCTTCACCCTTCCCTCCTCCTTAACTTCTCCCCGTTTCGTATCACTTCTGTTTTCTTGAACAATGGGCAACTGTTAAACACTTTTATTTACTTTTATTTCTTAGGATCCAAAAGGATCAATAACTTATTCCATCAGTGTTCACTGAATATCTATTTTGTGTCAAGTTCTAAGGTAGCCATTAGACATACAGCAATTAAAGTGGACCCTGAAGGAGTTCACAGTCAAATGTAGAGGGGAGACTTGGAAATAAGTAGTAACAAGAGGCCATTGTAGTGCCAGAAAACTGATTTTATTTATTTATTTTTTTACTATTAAGGAAAGGGAGAGATCACTCTGGGTCACTGGGAGAGATTTCCCAAAAGAGGTAAAAAAAAAAAAATTATTCTAGGCTTTAAATAATGAGTGGTATTTGAGTAGACTGCGATGGGGCATTTCAGGCAAAAATAATTGTATAAGCAAGAGTATGGTATGTGGTATGATCATAGGTGCTCAGGAACTATGCTTATTTGAGAGTGGCTAAGGCAGGGCTTCCCCAACTATATTCTGGGGAATTCTAGCATTAATTAGTATCCTTGGGGAGAAGAATTTCCATGGTTAGGTCACAGTGGGAAATGCTAGGCAAAAGAAATCAAACAGGCTTCTAACCTGAAGAACCTCGCCAATGTGATAATATACACCCAAGGAGGAAAACACACAAGATGTAAAGCTCACCGACCTCTTTCTTGTACAGAAAGGATAATGTTAATCTTTACATTCCTGGGTTGTGCATATGAAGTCAGTTAATGCAGTTAAAGTGCCTGTTTGGCACAGTTCACGGTACACTCAAGTATTCAATAAATATTCGCCATTGTTTTTCATTTCACGACAAAATTATCTTAAAAGAACATAAAACTTAAATAAAGCAGATTTATACATTCGGATAACATGAACTGTTCTCAACAAAGTAGATCAGTGGGGTTTGACGCTCTGTATCAAATTTTGCACCATAAATCATCCTTTCTTCTTTGAAGAGAAAAAAGAAACGCTAGCTACAAATCGGGTACGGTAGACCAAAGGAAAATTCAGTGCATAAAGCATCATCCCCCAACCCCTGAGACATTTGACCTCTCTTTTTAGAGAAAAATTTTAAAATATTAGAAAAGTTTTTAAAAATTGACTTCATCATAATCACAACAGTAAATAATGAAAGTTGAGAAAAACTTTCTGTGAAACGAAGTCTATATGAAGGCACTCAAGACGATCCAACAGAGCACAGAGAGGAATTCACTGAAACTGCTTGGTTCAAATTTGGGGAGACCTTTCAGCATCACCTCTCTGGATGAACAGTACGATGTCAAAGAATTATGGCAATAATTTCCTCTACAACGAGACCTTTCAAATCCTAGCACGTGGGTTGCGCTGTAAAGTCATTAACCCTTGCAATAACTCAGAGGTGGGGATTTACAGTTCCCTGTGCATAGATCACTGTGGGAAAGGTCAGCGCCTGAACCTGGAAGAGAACCCTAAGCTATCTCACACTGTGCTAGGCCCGAAGCTTGCGATCACTTATCTGAAGATTGTGACAAGACCCCTGTTCTTTGGGGACATTCTTAATTTTTCTCCCTTCTGTAGTTCTGTATGCCATTTCTCACTTTCAACAAAACCAATTTACAAAATTCAGCCTGCAAAAGTCAAGGCTGATTCTCCTTATTTGACAGGAGGTGCTCCTCTGAAAATTGCCAATTTAACACAGTAGGAAGCAACAGGAAAGGGAAAAAAAATCTTTCCACCAGGTCTATGGGACATGAAATGAGGGCCAGTTGACAGATTCCTGCTTAGTTAAAAATGATTTGATTAAATGATAGAAACTGATTATTGAAAGCTGTTTGACAGGACACTAGAATTTGGACCCTGATTCCCACGGCCGCTGCCCCATCACGTTATAAATACAAAAACACCACTGTGATGTTCTAGAACGGGGGAGAAACCAGCATGCTCACTTCTATTTAACTAGCCTGCATAATCACTAGGCTATGTTTTTACAGCCTGCCTGTGGCGTAATTTTGACAAGGTCATAAGGGTCACCCATGATGCCCCAATCTCTGCCTTCTTCTCTGTCCCTCTGCCTTAATGACTGCTGTACCATGAATACCCGTATTTAAAATCTCTGTGCTTTAGAGAATTTGCTAGGTTTAAGCAAACCCCAGTTAATGGCCAATCTGGGCAGTTGACCAAGGTGCCAATTTCAAGGAAGTGATAAACTATCACTGGAAAAGTAAAGGCATGGAAGAAAATCTGTATTTACTAGAACTTCTCTGGGGGAAGTTCTAAACGGCAGGATTGCAAACGTAAGTATATCTCCAGGAGCAGTGAGGTCATGGAGAACAGAGATGCAGATGGGCAGTGGGTGAGCAGATGCAGGCTTGGTTACGGGGACCTTTAAGGAGGTGATTATGGTTAAATGAGGTCTCAGTGGTGGGACCTGATCTGATAGGACTGGTGTCCATTTAAGAACTGGAAGACACACCAGAAGTGCATGCAAGCAGAGGAAACGGCATGTGAGGACACAGCGAGAAAGTGAGTGTCTGCAAGCCAGGAAGAGAGGGCTCCCTGAAACCAACCCTGCTGGCACCTTGATGTGGGACTTCCAGCCTCCAGAATTATGAGAAAAATACACTTTGTTGCTTAAGCCAGCCAGTCTGTGGTATTCTGTTTTGGCGACCAGAGCAGACTAATATATGTAATACATGTTCTTTGTCTTTTTTTCCTTCCTGAAGTAAACATTTTGGTAGAGGGATATCAGGTCATATTTTATGTCTGTTTGAATCACTGATTATGAGTCTCTGTCATAGCTTTATTGCTGCCCGTGTCTAAACAGGGGTTTTAACCTGAGGTCCACACCTCTGCAAGCTCACGGTGAGTATTCAGTGTCTGTACACTTAGCTGGGCAAAAACGGCCTTGTCACGCCCACTGATTTTTAACTGAAATGCAGCATCTCTTTATTGACAACACACCACAGTAAGATAAGCAGTAACCGCGACTTTGTCGCTAATGGAAATCGCAATCATTTTCCAATCATATTACAATTGTTGCAGATCTCTCAAATAATCATTTATGGCCAACACTATTTCGAAATGATGGTAATTATGGCACCCACAGCTAGTTCTCATTATGTTATTCATTAAGAAGAGGGCTTCCCTGGTGGCACAGTGGTTGAGAGTCGCCTGCCGATGCAGGGGACACGGGTTCGTGCCCCGGTCCGGGAAGATCCCACATGCCGCGGAGCGGCTGGGCCCGTGAGCCATGGCCGCTGAGCCTGCGCGTCCGGAGCCTGTGCTCCGCAACGGGAGAGGCCACGACAGTGAGAGGCCCGCGTACCACAGGAAAAAAAAAAAAAGAAAAAGAAAAGCAGGCGACTCTCAACCACTGTGCCATCAGGGAAGCCCTATTTTTCATATTTTGATAACCTTTTTTTACTATAACTGGATCCCTTTACAGTTTTATGCGTTTTATTTTAGTCATTTCAAAACATTATTCTAAGGGGGCGTCACAGGCATCACCATGCTGCAAAGCACACATGGCACAGAAAATTTAAAGAGCTCTTGGGTCTAAATTCTTCTCTCCAGGAGTAAACTGAACTCTGTCCTCCAAGCACAAGGTCTCGTAATGAATAAATTAAGCCGAGCTGCCTGAGCAAGTTTGACAATCCGACGTCACCAACTCTAGTCGATGGCACAGTGCCCCTGGTGGGCCCAGATCTTACCAAGAGAGTCACCAAGCCAGCGTGTTTTCCATCCCAGTAACTCACCACGCCCTGAGCCATCCCTTCTCTGACATGTGCGAAAGTCTCCCAGCTAAGTCAGTCTCCCCTTTGTACCGGCATTGCTTATTCAACTTTTCCCGGCTGGATCATCAGCTCCAAGGCAAAAATGAGGCTGCCTTGTGTGCAGCAGCAGATCCACACTGCACGGCAGATATCCTGGAACTCCGCAGGTGCTTAGGAAACGTGGACGTGTCACAGCATAACCCAGCAGAGCCTGTCGCTTGTCTGAACCCTGTTCATCCTGAGTGCACGGCCACATCTCTGTTTCCTCAGCCAGCAACGTGATTGTCTGCTTTTCCGTGCCTCTCCTGTCTGACTACACTTAAGGTCTGTTTCTAGGCCACATCCTGCTTCTTACCACAATAATAGTATATTTTTATTTTACTAAAAAGGTGTTGCTCATTACTTGTCAAGCCCTGTGCTAACGTCTTGCCTAGAATACCTCAATGGATCCTCCTAATAAACCTGTGAATGAAGTATTATGAATATAGCCATTTTCCAGAGGAGAAAACTGCGACTTAAAAGACTACCTAATTTGCTCAAATCTAGCAAACTGCAGAAAGAAGAATCTACCCTAGTTCTCTCCAACTCCAGAGCCCATGCCCTCTACTCCCCACTGGGCATATGTCCAATTTTGAATCTTGAATTCATCACGTATTAGATGAGGAATGCTAGATGTCTCATTAGGTAATATTCAATAGTCTATAGCCTTCTAATGGGGAGAGAGGTTATATTTCGAAGAAACTTCCACAGGTAAGTACTTTTAGAGTATTTTTTGTTTGTTTAAAACTTGTAACAATGTGATGAGCTGGATGTGAGGTGGGGAAGTGGGTTCAGAAACATCAAGTGACTTGCCCAAGGCTGTACAGCTTGTAAGCAAAAGAACTCAAATCCTCACCCAGCTCTGTCTAACGTTAATCTGCTATACTTGGGTTCCTTTATGGCTCCATCAGTCTCCCTTGGCAAGACCAGGCACAGAATTGATGCAAATAAGCAAATGAACGAAAGGAGATTTTTCCAGTTTGACCCAATTTCCTGCTTCACTTTAGCAGTGGAAAACCAGCCTTGTGGGGCTAATGTTCTTAACTTCAGGAGGATGCAGTGGTTTCCCCACCATCCGCTCTACTGGAGTACTGTTTGCTCCAAATCTGTCCTGTGCACATTCTCCCAGAGGAAGGTACATGTACACAATCAGGAACCGACTCACTTTTCCATCCCATACTTCACTACTTGTGTTCTCAGGAGTACAATCTGGTTAAAGCAACTCTTTAATGAAAGCATGCCTTCTAAGTCTGCCCCAGGACTTGGTCCCCTGGCTTTTATCTGGCATGTCCCTAGTTTGAATAAACTGACCACTACCTGTGTGGGTTAGAACCACTGCTGTAGTGTAGCCTCTGAGCCTCCTCTGAGGAGCTCTAGATTTTATTAATATTTTCCATCTAGCAGAACAACAGAGGGATGACAACATTTTGATTGTGTTCTTTATTAAGGGATCTTTGAAAACCCACAGTAATTATCATTTTTAAAAGCTATCTAATTCCAGCAGGATTTTATCCATAAGATTTAACCACACCAGAATAGAAGTTAAATAATCTCAGTCATTATTTTGGAGGGAAGACGAGGGTAAGGAAATGCTTTATTTTCTTGAAGTTGGCAGGCTTTTGAGAAAGAATTTCTCTCTCGTCTGTCACTTCTATTAAAAAATCTATAAAAATCTTGTCAGGGAGAGCATTTCACATCTTTTTTGGCTCTACTCATCGTTTGAAGTGGTGGGTAGGGATTTACATGCAAAATATCCCCAGATTTTAAGGCAAGATCTTTCAGCTACACTGTGAGAATTGCTTACAAACCTGGTGTCGGATAACTGTGAAATAAAGGGCATTGTTTCCCAGTGTCATTCCCTCTTGTCACTTTAATTAAAACAAATAACAGGCACGTTCCAAAAAATGAAATGCAATTGGCAGCTTCACCCATTTTATATGCCTCCCAGTTTCTCAAAGGCATTTGAAAGAAAAGAAACTTGAAAGTGACATTGTGCGATCCAGGCACTGCTCTTTGTGGATTTCTCCTGCACTCTCATGAGATCCTTGGGGCACATAAAAGCAACTCACTCATCTCCCTTTTCCTCTGATTTCTCATACAATGTGGCCTTAGGGTGAGGTGGAAAGAAGTGAGCAGGAAGTTTGGAACTGAAAATGACCTTAGTCCTCAGGCAGATACTGAGGCTGTGTTCTGGGGTCTTTTTAACAGCGGATCAAGAGAGGTCTTTCCTGGAATTGAGAAGGGGTCCCGCATACAGTAGGCAGTCTAACTCTAGCCACCCAAGGCTGAGTGTGTGAATAGAAGATGCACCTTCATTATTGCAGTGTAGACTACTGATTAACAACTGGCACTGGGACCAGGCAGATCCAGCCTCCAAATTCTGCTCTGTCACTAACAAGCTGTGTGACCTTCGGCGAAGCCCTGGATGACTATAATTCTCAGGTCTTCATCTGTTTTGCCAAGATAGTTATAGCGCCTCCCTGAAACTCTTGTCGTGCAGAACATAAGCTCATAAAATCAATGAACATTGTCTGTTTTGTTTACTGCTGTATCCTGGTGACTAGCACAGGGTTGTGGCACATGGCACTCAGTAAATATTTATTTAGAACAGTAAATAGATAATTTTATATCAATTTTAGTTAATTCATAAAATAATATTTAATCACTATCATTGAATCAAAATATTACAATATTATGGACACTGTTTAATTAATATTTATATTTAATAATGAATAAATATTTATTTAGAATGAATGAATAAATAAATATCTATTATTTAGAATAAATGAGAGATGATAAACTTTTTAGTACAGTTGCCAGTCTATATAAAGGCCCAATATAGTTGCTACTATAATTTTTTTTTTTTTTTTTTTTTTTTGCGGTACGTGGGCCTCTCACTGTTGTGGCCTCTCCCGTTGCGGAGCACAGGCTCCAGACGTGCAGGCTCAGCGGCCATGGCTCACGGGCCCAGCCGCTCCGCGGCATGTGGGATCTTCCCGGACCGGGGCATGAACCCGTGTCCCCTGCATCGGCAGGCGGACTCTCAACCACTGCGCCACCAGGGAAGCCCAGTCGCTACTATTATTATTTCCCCCCCACACCAGGTGTTTCAAATTGGCCTCATACAGACTAAACAGGCAGTTTAGAAGGAAAGGGATGATTGACACTCCTTTCCTTCATTTACGTGGAGATTTATTCTCTGTATTTCAAGACTTTGTAAGTTATGTTTCAGTGACAAATATTACATACTTGTTGAGCACAGTCATTATGTTCAATGTCAGCAGTTATATAAAAAAATTCATGAAAAAATATAATTGTATTTTAAATGGGAAAAATGGATGCTGACACTTTTCACCTTGCAAAGCTTTAAAGATTGAAATCATTTCTTTACTTGGGCTTTAACAGGTAACATGATGGGGGGTGGGCTTTAAGAATTCTTTGAATAAATTCCCTCCTCCAATTTCACTAATTTTCTGATATTGTTTCATTTAGTTCCTACTTAATTTATTTCTATAAGGTCTGCAAAACTTTGCTGAAATTTAAGGGAGCTTCCCCTGCTATTTAATTAGCTACAAGTCAGATCTTTACAGAGTTTTCATACTCTCTGTTTCTATGTGTTATTTAAGTTCTACTTCTCGCTCACAAAGAACGATTCTGTACTGAAATAGGGGCCTTCAGTTAACTATCAGTGACCAGAAGTGAGTTGAGGGCAAGATGAGTGTTGGAAGAAGGGCTGAGGTTTAGGAAAGCATCGGGGCAGAGAGACAAGAGGAGAGACTGTTTACAGTCTGGCCCTCTCCAGAGAGATGCAACAGGACTGGATCAAGTTTAACACACCAGGGCTCTGCTTCTTAAAGTGTAATAGGAAGAGTCCTCACATCAAGTACCTATTAAAACTGCAGATATGTGGACCATAAAACAGACATTTTGGGAGAGAGGGCAAACATCTGTATTTTTAAAGTAAGTCTTGGAAATTCCCTGGCAGTCCCGTGGTTAGGATTCCATGCTTTCACTGCCGAGGGCCCGGGGCTCAATCCCTGGTCAGGGAACTAAGATCCCATAAGCTACACAGCGCAGCCAAAAAGGAAATAAATAAAGCTCATGTGGACACCCCCAGCGCCAAAGCACACAAACCCAGTGCAACCCAGATGAGCAACGAGAACTAGGATTTGCAGCCATCAGACCCCAGACCCTTCTTTTTCTTTTTTTGCGATACGCGGGCCTCTCACTGTTGTGGCCTCTCCAGTTGCGGAGCACAGGCTCCGGACGCGCAGGCTCAGCAGCCATGGCTCACGGGCCCAGCCGCTCCGCGGCATGTGGGATCTTCCCGGACCAGGGCACGAACCCGTGTCCCCCGCATCGGCAGGTGGACTCTCAACCACTGCGCCACCAGGGAAGCTCCCCCAGACCCTTTTTTATAAGTAATAATTTATAACACTTCCTTGAGCCTCTTAGATCATTAATAGAAAATGTAACCTACCTATGCACATCGTGACAAAAAAATCCATACACTTTCCTAAATGTAATCAAAACTAGAAATGAAACAAAAGTAATTTATAATAAATCTATACTTTGATATGTAAGTGTTCATATCCAGCTACACCAGAAGACAGTGCAGCAGTCCATGCTTGCACTCAGACATGACAGTACAACGAATAGAACAGTGAGAAAAAATGGTGGTTCAGGTGTTTTGTGTCGGCAACTCGAAAACTAAGGCATCACTGCCATCAGTGATAGAATTTTCCAAAATGGCGAACTACTCTTGAATAAAAGACCACCTTCCCTTAAATTGCATCGTGGTTGCATTCTTGGCAAAATCAATGACATATAACAACAGTGCTAGGAAGACTTTGTCTTTGTAGATCAAATGGAGTTAGTTTCTTAGCTCAAATAATTACAAACAGACTTTCCAGCTACAAAAAATAATTGGTTAGGGAGATTTTCAAACCTCATGCCAAATGTAGGACTGAGAGCAGTTCATGGCGCGGTTTCTCCCTCCTGTACAGGAATTCCAACACCCCGACTCCCAACCTCTAAATGCGAGGAGGATTCCCTTCATAAACCAGTTTCCGTAACAACTAAAAACAGTCCTTCGCCCAGTTTGTACTCTTCCGCCATTTAGAACCACTGAACTACAAAGTTAGGAACCAGGGAGAGACATGAGAAAGCAGAGCGCACAGAAGACCTGTCAGTAGGTCCCTGAGCCATGACTGACCAGCCTCCGCTCAGGGCCTGTGAACTGCCAGAGATTCAGGGTGCTAAGCTCTTTACACTCAGTAAGTCATGTCTTTGTCAGACAAGCCCTTTGAAGCAGGTTTAAAGCCCTCACTTTACATATAAAGAAACTGATGCTTGGGGTTAAGTCGCCTGTCCAAGGTCCCTGAGTGGCACGGTTGACACCTGCACTAAAGTGCCTGACGTCCAAGGCACGGTCTTCCCACGGCACCTGCCACCGCCCAGAACGAGGGAACAGTGCTGAGCATCGGCAGGGCCAGTCTACGGTGCAAGAGCCCAGGGGAAAAAGGGGAAAGGGTGTAACTTACAGCCATGCATTTAGTAGTAATTAAAGTTGGAAATGGATATACTCCTTTTCACTAAAACCTCCATTTGTGGGGGTGAATCAAGTGGGGCAGGAGTGCACTTGAGTTTAAGGTTTGCTTCTGCTGTGGTTGCCCTTACACACCCAAGTGTCCGTACTGCTGCAGCACTGCATGGGGTTCAGGGTGGGTGTTGTTTGGCCAGAGGGTCTTCTTAGTATCTGCTGCATTCCCAGCTTGAGAGGTTCTTTGCCCCTGTGCCTCAGAGAGCTCTTTCTCTCTGCTCTAGTTCTTGCTCTAACTGCAGACTCTTACTTGTTACTTGACACTTGCTAACCTGATGGCGGGCGCAGAGGAAGGGCATACCCCGTCTTTCGGGTTCAGCATCAGACTAAATAGATGCTGTGTCCCTAAGTCATGGGACTGGGACCTTTTTAGTTACCTTGCCCCTATTTTTACGGATCTCTAATGATCTGGGCCCAGAGTGTACTCCTGCCTTTTGTTTTCTCTCCTGCTCTCTTCCCCAGCTTCAGTGAGTCTTCACCTATGCATCAAGGGTGTCAAGTTTTGTTGCCTTTTCTCCCAGCAGCTTCCGGCTTTTCTTTCATAAGGAGACAGAGCGAAGGCTCAGGGGGAGGTGGGGCTTCGTATGTTTCCACACAGGCTGCTGTCCCGTTTTCCCAGGGCTCGCCCAGGAGGGAGGCTTTTCCCAGCTTCTTGCCCTGGCTTCAGTCTTTGCTGTAAGCACGTTGCAGTGTCCGTGGAGATTCTGCAAGTTGGTGCAAGATCCCCTGTGGATCCCTGGAATTCTAGACTTTTCTGGTAGTCCACATTTGGTCTTTGCTGACTTCTTAATGGCTTGCTGGCTTTCCACATTTGCCACAGTGCTCAGATCCCACATCTTCTAGAAAATGCGTATTTGTCTTCAGATTTCAGATAAGTTACAGCTCTCTGATGCGTTCAAGAAAAGTTGTGAATTAGGAGAGTACTGGTGTTTTTTGGTATAGTTGTAAAGATGGAAGGGGCACTTTTTTCAGCTTTCTACACCCTCAGTGGAGGCTCAAAAATGCTTTACCAAAAAAGACTAAAGATTTCAAATGATCACGTGCACATGGTTAGAACTTGAAATGGTACCTAAGGACTTAGTGTGAAAAAAAAAAATAGTCCTTTGGGTCACCCTTTATCATCCACTCGCTATAACCCAGAAGGAATTATTTTTATTTATTTTAACTCTTTCTGGTATTATTACTTCTGTTATTTAACTAGTTTTATTGCTAAATATGTGTATACACAGCTACTTCTTGATTAATCAATTTTAGACCTTATCTATTGATTACCTGATATGACAGATGAGGACTTAGCTCAATAATACATTCTCCTACCTCCCTTCCCTGGAATATAGTCATATTTTTATATCTAGAAATATAGAATATTTAGTTTCTATCTTGGTAATATTTGTAATCGTAGGCTTTGTATTTTCATCCCATCTTTATTTACCATTTCATTCACTACAAATTGCACTGGATCCCCATTTACATTCAAGGTTCTGATCACCTCTACTATTTCCTTCCACTTTCCTCCAATCCTTCTATTTTACTAATTTTCTACACCCATTTAAATTTGTTTTAGTGTGTGTTTTTCAGAACCTTAATGAAGACTTTCCTGCTACACAGGTAGCATGAATCTAATAACTGTAAATCAGCGAGCAGGGATGACATTATTACTAGCTGCAAACATTGACTACATAGCCAAGTACTGTGCTGTATTTCATTTCTTTTAGAGGTTTTGATTCTTCCTATTTGTCTTTCTTTTTTTCATGCATCATCTGACTTTTTTTTTTTTTTTTTTTTTTGCGGTACGCGGGCCTCTCACTGTCGTGGCCTCTCCCGTTGCGGAGCACAGGTTCCGGACGCGCAGGCTCAGCGGCCATGGCTCACGGGTCCAGCCGCTCCGCGGCATGTGGGATCTTCCCGGACCGGGGCACGAACCTGCGTCCCCTGCATTGGCAGGCGGACTCTCAACCACTGCGCCACCAGGGAAGCCCCATCATCTGTTTTTAATGCATACTTATGTGCCTCCAGCATCATTTGGGTGGTATCAAGTCAATGGCTGCCTTTCTCCTGGACTTTCTGAATCTTTGGCTTCATGGCTGGCTCTCCAGGCCAGTTTCTGACTGCTTCCTGGGTTTCTACCTTTACTCTTCTGGGTTGGAACCCCTCTAGGCAAGATTCTACTTCCTCTTTCTTGACTTATTCTCCCATTTTGTTGGAGCACATCCTCAAATAGCATCCTCAGTCTAGGGGTTGCTGCCACCACAAACCACCACAAACAACAGCAATTTATTTTCTCAAGTGTGGGGACCACAAGTCTGAGATCAAGGTGCTGGCAGGGCTGTGCTCCCTCTAAAGGCTCTGGGGAGGACCCTTCCTTGCCTCTTCCAGTTTCTGGTAGCTCCAGACATTTCTAGGCTTTCTCGGCTGCATCACGGAAATCTCGGCTTCCGTGGTCACCTTGCCTCCTCTCCCAGTGTGCCTTTCCCTCTTTTGACTTCTAAGGACATTTGTCATTATATTTAGGGCCCACTCAGATAACTGAGGATGATCTCATCTTTAGATCTTTAACTTTATACCTGCAAATACCTTTCGTTTCCAAATAAGATCACATTCACAGTTTCTGGGGGTTAGGCCATGGACATATCTTTTTGGAGGCCACCATTCAACTCACTTCGCAAGGGAAATTAAATTCTATATGTCTGAAAATATCTTTTTTTTTTCTACCTTTGTTTGATAGTTTTTCAGAATACGGAATTCTAGATGTAAAATAACTTGCCCTTGGGCTACTGAAGGCACGGCTTATGTCTCCCAGTGATGTCGATGAGGAGTCCGGTGTCACTATGATACATACTCCTTATTTATAATTTCCTGAAGCCATTGAGATTTCACTGTTACCTGCGGTATTCTTACATTTCACGGTCATCTGTCTAGTTAGGTATATTTTACTCACAAAGTTGAGTATTTGTGGGCTCTTTATTTACTTATTTTTTAAAATTTCCAGTCCTTGTATTAGTTGTCTGAAACTTTGGAAGTTATTTTTATTTTATAAGGACTCCTTATTATTTTCTGACCGTTCCTTCTCAGTTGTACTCTGTTCTTGCTTTGTGGTTGCAATAGCCTCATGATTCCCTTGACAGCAGTAAGGAATTTCTAAGCTTCTTTTATTTTCCTCTTTTTTTTTGGTATTATCCCAGTTTTCTCTGTTTATCTTGATTTCCCCTTTCAGGTTGCAAGCCCTCACCACCTGTCTCAAGTTTCTGGATTGTCTATTCCAAATCTAAGGCTGAGGCAATAAATCAGCCAGTGTGAAGCTTTATGTTCATATGGGGGCTTCTGACTAGAAGGCTTTCCTATAGACTGAGCAGACAAGGAACCAGATTCTATTGTGGCGTTCCCAAGTGCCAGAATGCCGAGATAGCCACACCTATGTTGACAGATCTAGTTCTCTTCAGATCTTTTTTAGAGTGAGTCTCCACTTTCTGAAAAGGAAATAAATCCCTGGCTAGCAGGCATTTCTCTTGCAGAGGCAGAGGTGGTCTGGCTCAGTCTATTTTTAGCCTCTAACTTCCGGAGTCCTGTAACTACCACTTCTGAGTGTGCAACTTCTCTGGCGTTTTCCAGCTTCACTGCCTCATTCGGCAGTCATAGGCCCTTTTCACGTCTCTACATTTCCTCCAACCTGTATTCCTCCTCCCCTCTCTTCTCATCACTGTTTTCTTATCCTCCAGAAATGTGCCCAAGTATCTGGTCTATTTGTGAGTCTTTTAATGGTCTCGTCATTGCAGGGAGTTTGTACACTTTGAATTTCTTGACCACAATTTTAATGGAGTCTTGGGAAGGAGAATATATACATGTATGGAGTCAGTCATTATCCTGACTCATGTACTATGGTACTGTTTCATGAGGTTGTCTGGTCTGCATCCCAAGGGAAGAGCAGAAAAGTGTTTGTGTTGAGAGGAAGGGGCAATCTGAAACTGTGTGCTATAAATTAGGCAAAGATACACGTGACAAGCCTGGTAGGATATAAAGAAACGTTACTTCTTAACTTTAGTTTGAGTTCTCAAAAGACTGAACCTATTGCTCACACAAGAAGACATAGACTGTTCGCTGATAGAGTCTTGAAGGAGACCAAGAGGTGTATGTACCATGCAATCTAGATGTAAAGAGCTAATGGAAATGACAAAATGCCCATAAACAGGGAGCACGCAGTTCACCATCAAACCTAACCATCCCATCAGAACTGATGCGGTAAATCTCGATAGCAGAAAGATAATATTTTGCATAAAGTTTTATGTTGAATTGGATGACAAATGTATAAGCCCTTCTCATCTCAACTATACCTAGTTCCTTAGCTCACCTTTTGCCATTAATGGTCACCGGAAGCAAATGGATCCCTTAAGAATAGCCGGTGAGTAGAAAAGACTTACCAGCAAAGGGGACAGGAAGGGTTACCCTGTGGGGCTCATTCTTTCCTTTGACATTCAGAAGATATTACTGAACAACTACTTTGTTCTCTACCACATCCTATTAGGAGAGCCTTGAGCAAGTTAACTTTTCATTGATTGCCTAACTGCTTTTCTGTGAAATGAGGATAAAAATAGTATCTACTTCACAGAACTGATATGTGAATTAAGTAAATTAATGCACATGAAGTGCGCAGTAAAGTGTCTGAAATGACTAAATGCTTAGCTAATTTTATTATCAAGATTAACCAAAATGTCTCTCCTTGATGATCTCAAGTAGGAGAGAAATATAGATGTAAACTAATATTGACATTCGAATATAAAATAGGTTTTAGGAACCTAAACCTGATGAGTTAGATAGAAAACAATAGTAAGATGGCAGATATAAGCCTAAATACACAAATAATTATTATTAAATATAATAATTAAAAGATAAAGATTGCCAAACTGGATTATATTTCTCAAATATGTGATGCTTACAAGAGAAAACTTGAAATATAAAGAACGCAAAAGGCTGAAAATAAGAGGCTGCAAGAAGATATACCATAAAAACACTAACAAAAAGAAAGCTTGTGGTCAAATTAGTATTTCTTCTTCACACATAATTTTACAAAGGTGAGCGCTAAGGAGCTCTCATGAGCCCCAGTTCCAAGCTGGATTTTCCAGTTATCACCGTTTCCCAGCCATGGGAAGGAAGGAAGAGTGTGAGACGTGCACACCCAACATTTTCAGGTACAAGGCTCAGAACACCCATTCCTTCTGCTCAAATCCCACTGGCCACCCCTTCATCATACGGCTACCGCTAATTGTGAGGGAGACCACAAGATCTAGTCACACCCTCAGCAGTCACGGGCCAGGATGAACTTGTGGTGAGGGGCAAATCTCTTAGAAAATAAAGACCTTATTTTCCCTCTTGAATATAGGAAGAAGGAGAATGGATATTTCAATGTCCGATTTTATAGGAGAAGAAATGGTTTTTCAGAAAAGTTCATCGTAGCCACTCTCACATAGCTAGTAGATGGAAGGCCTCGAATCCTTGGTTGTCAGATTCCAGGGCCCATACTCTTCAGCCGTTGTTACACAGCCACTGCAACTCCTTTCCACATCCGTTCACCTATGCATCTGTCCATTTCTCACCGGATTTGAAAGTAGACTTGAAAAGCCAGGAGAAAAGTAGAACAGTAGGAGAGCGCAGCAAGGCTAAGAAAGAATCCACCCTACAATACCGTCCACCAGGTACACCACAGGAGTTTACAAAGAGCAAGGCTAACAGCATCCCACTGGGATCCACATCGGGCAACTCTTTTCTGGGGAATGCAAATCCAGCACAGAGACAGAGTGATGTGCACCCTACTCTCTCCCCTTTTGTGGGGGACAAATTGTGGAGAAATGCAGTTACGATTCAAAGAGGAAATTCTGCTTTCTTATTTCACTATTACTATACTAAATTCCACATTTTTTCCAGAAGTGTTACCATTTGGAAAGCATGAAAATAAAAGGGAAATCTGTTCAACCAGAAAGAGCATGTTGAATTAATACAGTGTAGAGACAGCCCCCAAATTTTGAAAATATCCGGAAAGCCCAAGGTAATTCCATAGTAGCTAACAAAAGTGAAGGAAAGAGGCAGAGGAAGAGAAAGAATAAAGAGAGGTGAGGCAGAAGAAGTAGAGGAGGGGACGAGGGGAGAGACTTACTGTCTTCCTAGCATCTTCTTGATTCTGCACTCTCGATGTGATGCACCAAATCAAAATCAGTGTTTCCCTCCAGAGTTGTGTCATGGCGATGCTTTCATGTCAGCTCTCCAGCAATGGCCGTAAACCTGAAAAGACCCCATGAGTTAATTTAGGTCACCAGAGAAACTGCCTGGATTTGAATGACTCCCACCAATTCCTGAAGGCAATCCCTGGAAGCGAGGAGGGCCCACAAGAGTACTGGTCTCCAAAGGCCTCAGACCCGCACCATCAGCCCTCATTCTATTTCCAGTTCCAGGCTACTTGCCTCTCACATCTTCTGAATTCTGAGCTGTTCCTGGGATACAGAGGGTAGGGGGGACATACACCCGGAGTGCTGTTTTATGGTTTGCTAATTTTAGTAATACCAGGGCCTTACTTGCACACAGGAATCTTGTGTCACCTTCTTTGCTTTCGGTTGGATTCATTCTGTACTTTTTAAAGCACATCGGTATGATATCATACCTGCGAGATAACCAGAGAGAATAAAACTAAGGTGGATGATTGAAGTGCTAACTCTATGTGCTCTGAGAATGACATATCTGTATTCATTAATTTTTCATTATTCAGTTTAATAGTTTTCAAGTCTGTTCTTAAAATCAGCCATAGAATACAATAGATTAGAGGAAAATGAAATGATTACGTGACAAAATGCAGATGGATATGGTTACTGATCTGTAGTTCTAATTGATTACAAACAAAGCCAATATCCATGAAGGTCCTCTTGGGGGGGAAATCAAAACTCTAAAGGCCCATACTTACGTTTAAATTCTACTTAAGTTAAATATAGTTATTGATTTGCCTAGCTCCTCAGCTAAGTTTGTTCCAGTTTCTGTGATGAATCAAGCCTATGTGTGGGGAAGCCTATTGTCCCTCATTGATGAGCCTACTCAGAATTCATGTCCTGGTGACAGTAACCAGATCGCCACTTCTAGTTGTCACAACTGGAAAAGACCCTGGAAATAACTCAGTCTTCTCAGACCTCAGTTTGGGGAATTCAAGGCCCCCAAGAATTAAGAGACTTGGTCAGGAACGCAGAACTAGAAATGACCAAGATCTGGAGTAGAACTTGGTTCTCTGGCTGCCTGATCTGTAACTCACATCTAGATGAGCAGGTTCATAGGTTGTCCATAAATCAGTTTTGGCCCTTAATGGAGAAGAGTTGTATTTTTCTGTACTCATCAAGTCATTTTGCTGAGCTCAGTGGGCAAAAGAAATCCAAACTATCAAGACAAACTTTAAATAATTTCAAATGAAGATCCTACCATGAACGCTCATCCGAATGCTTCAGTCTCTAAATGGAAAATCATAAGAACGATGCACCTTTTTGGGCTTACCTTTAACTTCATTACATTTCATTTCGTTTATTTGTAAAATGAGAAGGATAATAGTATATTTCCCCTCGGACTGGTGTGAAGACAATATGAAATAGTACAAGTCAGCTGCTCAGCACAGATCTTCGACAACCTCAGCACTCTACTCTTATGATCACCACGATTGGTCATTACTATTGGTCATGGTATTATTGCTCTATGACTGAACCCGGGAAAATGTCCTTAAATAACCAATAATGCATAGCTACATATTCTTTCCTTAACAGTAACTAAAACATCCTTTTCTTTCAGTTGGTTTAGTCAGTTAAACTCTTATCAGAAGAATGTTCTTCTGTAAATGTAAGGATGCCCCGAAGCTCTCTGTTGAACTGCACCATTCAAACTCGATTTAATCACAGATGTGATTGGCTCACTAAGCCAATCCAACCACCTTTTCTTAGAATTGCATTGATAAAAGATACGGATTTGTGCAACATTTCTGTATCTTTACAATTCGATAAGTTTATTCTGTTGACTTGTTCTTTTTCTGAAAATGTTTGTTTATATACTTTCTACTCAACAAGCAGAGAGGAAATAAAATGAAAATGGAAATGTTTCCTAATAAGATTGAAAGGAAAGTGTGTCTAACAAGCCTTGGAGTCCCAGAAGCAACAATGCAAAACACATCTGGTGATAAACACGTTCACTTATTCTTGAATAACAATAGGATTGTAGAATATAATTCAAATAAATAGAAAGCATTCAGTCCACAGTTTAAGTGCTATATTCTTGGACACCATAAACCATCAAAACTGTCCCTCTGGACCCAGGTAGGAAGAATGAAGTAGGGAATAGCACATTCTTTTGGTGTAAAAACAAAAGTTAATGTCTTTACTTGTATCCTGCAGAGACTGTGCCTTCACAACCCAGTGCTCATCTTGTTTAGCAGCTCTTACAATGAGGCCTTGACAGGAAGAGTTTAAGTTCTTATCCCATGAAAATATCTTCTGACGAACCAATTGTAACATATTTTTCTCTATATTCTCAATGGAACTTAGAAGAAGAGAAAGGGAGGAAGAGAAAACTATTCTCGAAAAGGAAATGGAGCAGAGAGCTGCAGAAAATGCAGAACTCCACAGACATAACTAAGATGGTTCTGGTAATGAGAATTCAGTGGTTGAGTCCTTTGATTCTTGAGCTTCCAAATCATGAAGGCTCCTCTCCTCTTGATTCGAAAAGCAGCACAGAAAACTGGAAAGATTTAAGCATGCACCAACCACCCGAGATAACCAATGTGATTGTTTTGAAATATGTCTTTCAAGGATGTTTTTACAGGTCTATAAAATCATGACAAACTTTCAAATTTTGTTGCTTTCTTTTAAATAATTATCATGATTTCATGATAATAGTTCTCCTACAACGTGGTTTTCAATGGCTTCTCACCACTCCCACTGCTATCATGTTTATTCAAAGTACTATCCTTTTTACCTGGATTATGGCAAATCTCCAAATTGGTCTCCAAGCTTCTGCTCTTTTCCCCTTTCAGTTTATTCTCAACCAGCCAGAGAGATAGCACTTAAACCTATGTCAGATAAGTTCTTCTTTGCTTAGATACACTCTTCCAATGACAGTGGCTTTGCATTACACTCAGAGTAAAAGACAAAATTTAATATGCCTTCTCCAACAGTCTCAGTGTTTTTTTTTCTGACCTCAAATCTTATTAGCTTCGGCCTCATTCATTCTGTTCATGGCCGCCGTCCATGGAACACACCAAGCATGCTCCTGTCTCAGGGCTTAGCATGTGCTGGTCCTTCTGAGTGGATGTTTTCCTTCCAGACACCACCTACCTGGCTCCCTTGCTTCCGTCAGGATTTCATACCTGCCTCTCTCTCATTGCAACTTTCATGGGCCATCTTATCTAAAACTGCATACATCCCCATCCATCTTTTTTTTTTTTTTTGGTTCAAGTTGTGCTTTTGAAGGTAATCCCAGGAGGTGCTATGAGGGAGTGGGGAAGTGAGACAGGGAAGGGAGGGGGCCAGCGAGGAATATGCTACTTAGAAGGTCACTGCTGTAGGCAACTGGGCTGAATCCACTGGGAAGCCTCTGAGAGACTTCATGGTGTGTGCCTCGGAACTGTCTTCCTGAGGTGCAGAAGCTGAGGTATTTATCTACCCAGGCAAGCTCTTTCCTAGGGCCAGTGTGGACTTTCAACAGAGGCACACAGGAAGCCATTGGTGTGTATGGGGACTGTCCACAGAGATCTCTGGGGAGGGTGTGTGTGTGTGTGTGTGTGTGTTCTTGGCAGCAGTAATACACAATTAACACCACCTAACTGGTGGTCTTGCCTCCAATCTTGCTCCCTCCCCCCGCACCCCCATCTATAGCTCTCAAAGTGAACCTTCTAAAACACCAACTAGATCAAATCACTCACTTGTTTAAAACCTGTCAGTGGCTCCCCACTGCTTTCAGAATAAAATCCTAATAGACTGGCTCTACATTTCACTCTTAACCATTCTTCAAGCTTCATCTCTACTCCAACGAGGCTCCAGGCAACCATACTAACTCTGGATTCTCTCTGAAACCACATTCATGAGGTCCCCATACACAGCAATCCTACTGTCTGAAGGCCGCTCATAAATAGTTAACAAATATTTATGTGATTGGCTACTATAGGCCAGGCACTGATTTGAGATACACTGAGGAATAAATCACAATTCCTGCCTTCACAGAGCACACTGTCTAAAGCCTACCTGCTGCTTTTTCTCCTTTCAGGTCCCACTCTTCCTCTAAGCAATTAATTGTCTAACATTTTTTTTTTTTTTTTTTTTTTTTTTTGCTGTGTTGGGTCTTTGTTGTTATGCACAGGCTTTTCTGTAGTCTCGGAGAGCGGGGGCTACTCTTTGTTGCGGTGCGTGGGCTTCTCATGGAGGTGGCTTCTCTTGTTGCGGAGCACGGGATCTAGGCACGCAAGCTTCATGGCACGTGGGCCCAGTAGTTGTGGCTCGTGGGCCCTAGAGTGCAGGCCCAGTAGTTGTGGTGCACGGGCTTAGTTGCTCTGCGACAGGTGGGATCTTCCTGGACCAGAGCTTGAACCCGTGTCCCCTGCACTGGCAGACAGATTCTTAACCACTGTGCCACCAGGGAAGCCCGGTCTAACAGTCTATATTTATTTTACTTATTTATCTTGTCTATTGACTTTCTGTCTCACTAGATGACTAGTTTGCAAAGAGAAAGATTTTTATTTGTTCCCTTGACTCTCCACTGTCCAGAATGGCATGTGGCACATCATAGGAGAGGAGCCCAATAAATATTGGTTGAATGAGTTCTTTATTAAAACTAGTTAATGAATGCCTTCATAATATTCACTTGTTTTCAGGTACCATACTTTACCAATCACCTACTTTTGGCCACTTAGTTTGCTTCCATTTATACTTTTTCAATAAATGACACTTTAGTGAACCTCTGTGAACATACGTCTTTGCCCATATTTACAATTATTTCCTTAAGTTCAATTTCCAGAAGTTAAATTGCTGGATTAAACTAATTTACAATGCTATATCAATTGTATATCAACCTTGCAATATGTGTAAGACGCTATTTTTTTCTTCGCACCCCATCTGACACTGGATATAAGCATTCTTCTAGCCAGTCTGATAGGCATTTCATTGTGGTTTTCACTTGCATAGCTTTGCAAGTCACATCACTTTTTGAAAAAGTTGGCTTTGGCCTGTCCTATTTTACGCAGTTTTCTAAGATGGGCATGGAGAAGTAATTATTAAAAGAACCACACTGAAGTCCACTTGGTCCTCTCTTGGTCTCCATCCATTTTATATTAAAATATGACTATCAAAACTGTTACACTTAGAGATGATAGCATATTTGGATGACTGATGAGGTCCTCTTTGGAAAGGGCACCATGTCATTTTGATCATATAACCAACTGAACAGATGAACCTTTGAGCAAACTACACTAAGAAGGAACAGTTTCTGAGACATCTCCCACTTGGACTTTGATGAGAAGCTGCCAGTACCCCCAACACTGGGTCCCGTGCTTTTGAGCTCAGAAAGCCACTTAGAATACCTGTCACCTGTAATAAACTCCATATTTCAATATTAACAAGCAAACAAGAGCCCAGTCAGAAATCCAAGGTATTGTATACTTTTCTTTCTTCCTACTCTATTTTTGCTCCCAGAGTAAATACTGGCAAGCAGAGTGAGAAATGTTAAACCAACGTGAAAGAAGTCTCTACCCATTTTCTTAATTTTGAGGTAAAATGGACTATACATGGATATCTGAGACTTCAACACAGTGTTTGAAATTCAAGCCTACCGCACAGACTAATCCCATTCCATAAGAATCGACACCTCCAGCCATCACGGCTGGACAGTGGATCCCTGGGCACGCTATTCATGCCTAACCCAGCCCTCCTTGGCTCCAGTGTTATGCTTGCAAAGAATCACATCAGGATTCTAACCACAGAAACCCAGAGCTGATGCTCATTTTGGGAAGCCAATTTCTCTTTCCAGCTGGAAAAGTTATTAGTAAAAGAACATCATCAAACAAACGACTTCTATGATATCAACTAGCACAGAAAACTGCAAGAGGGGAATTTTTCTTTGTTTTCTCAGAATTCCTCCCTTTTATGAATTTGCTTGAAAAGGTAAGTTATATTCTAAAGTTTTCTTTAGGAAAACATTTTCCTTTTCTTATGTTGTGAGTTTTTAAAGTAGACCCTTAGCTTTTAGATCTTTCTGAAGAACTGGTTTTCCCCCTGGATCAAAGGAGAAATAATCTCTTCCTTCTACTTCTACGTTAGCTGAGTTTTGAGGGTGGGGCTTACCAAAGTGATCTGTATGGAAATAGAGAAGCGCCCCGCTCTCTGTGCCAAACTCATCACGCTTAACCTCCATGGATGCTAATGAGGATGAGAACTGACTAGTCCCAAAGGAATGCTGGACTGTGTTCCTTCTGCCTCTGAAAGGACATTTAAAGAAACCTGCAACTGTTTAGACTGTGGTCAGGAAGACTTCCTATGGACTTTTTTTCAGACCTCTGGGGCAGATATAATGAGAGGTCTAGGTCTAAGTTTTAGGTGAAAGAGATCAAATCGCATGCATCTGAACCTTTGTTCTTCCAGAGGAGTGAGAGAAATGTTCAGAATATAAACTGTAAAATGCACCTTAGATCGGTGAGGACTCACAGCTCTGAGCATTTTGTTTGCTTCATTCATCCATTCCTTCATGAGATGAACATGAGTTTTAAGTACATCCCGTGTTCCAGATATGAAATTAGATGCCTTAGTGAATGTGACTGATGTGTTACTGAGGGAGATACCCCAAATGGAAATAAACAGAACCCCTTAAAATTAGCATTTAGGGGAGGTTATAGAAGGAAACGAAAAAGGTACTGTGACAGAGAGTAGCTGAGAAGGGTGTGCTTTAATCATGGCGGTCAGGGAGGGCTTCCAGGAAGAGGAGATATTTAGACAGAGGTGTTAAGAATTAGAGGGTGCTGGTTATTCAAATAGTTTTTTATTTACAGTATTATAGTGACTCAGAACTTCTAGGATCCTGCTTGAGAAAGTCAATATTCCCTTCTCGTCTGAACAGGACAACTTGCTGTTCAATTTCTCTGATAACTTTAGAGGTTTAGAGATGCTCCTGGTCACCAGCCATTCTAAGGGCTTAGAAGACAATCGTGGACAGAGCCCTTCCCCTTCTGCACAAGGACTTAACCTTTTGGTTAATTCTCTACTTCTGTTCCCCTGGTAACCCTGATAAGGGTAATATGTCAACTGTTGCTAGGCAATGTTGTTAATGATAAAATGACTCCTTACAGGAAGATTACATTTAGACTGGGAGAAGTATATCTACCTGATGGGAAGTCTGATCTCTGGGCTCTCCTGAGTGGGGTAAGTACTCTTATAACTGAGCATGGCCCTTGCATGGACCTTGGAAACTCGGCCTATGCTGCTGCTGTTACAAGAGATGTTGGCTCCTGTGGGGCTAGGGTCGCTCAGACACCTGCCCAGTGTGGTTGCCTCCCACTCGAGCTATCACCTCAGGAATGATGCTCTGATAACAATGATAACTGGCCCATGGACACTGCAAGGATTTCCACAGGAGGAGAATGCCACTGCTGCCCTCCTGGGAGCTTTGGATTCTGAATCCAAGCCTTCTTTGTACACTGTGGCCTATGGTGGCTCGTGAGTCTGAATGTTCACTTGAACCTAAGAAAACCCCTGGTAGGCTCTGCAGAGCAATGCTTAGTGGAAGTGGAAGCTTTAAAACATTGAGATTTTTGGGTGCAAAAGTCAAATGCAGAGTGATAGCCCTGAGTTGGGAGGAAATCAACACAATCTCCACTTGAAACTTATTTCTCTTCCTGCTGTCTGCCTAGCCTGCTCTTCTCATTGATTCTATTACCAGATATAGAAGATATGGAAACACTGAGTAGCATCTGCTCTGGTCTGTAATTGCAAGTCTCCTGGATTTCATAGCACAATGAACATTAAAATATATTGAAGGAGCAAACACCAGGTTTGTCAAATTTTCTTCTGCCAAGTAAGAGTACAGATAATTGCAGCAACAACACGTACCCTCAACTCTCAATGTCATTTCCAAAAGAAGGGAAATCTCAACACGAATGTAGGAAGGAGAAAATTCTTAGGTTGAATAAATTTAGCTTTATGAAACTTACCAGGTACAAGAGGACACAGCCCATGTTGGGTAGATACAGGAAAAGCCCTACCTTAAAACCCTCAACCAGCTTGTTGTGATCTTTTTTCTCTTTTTGTTGATAATTAGGAAAAAATCCATCACGGGCTGACACTGGCCCACCGCCCAGTGTCTGGGAACCCCTGAATCAGATGTCTTCAAAGCTGCTTTCCAGCTCTGAAATTTTCCGATTCAAATCCCACCCACTCTACAAAGACCATTTCCATCACACAGTTTTATGCAGTAGCACCAGTGTAATCCCTCCTCTCTGAATTTATTTATATAAATGCAATCAATACTGCACATGTTTGACCTTTATTCAGTTCTATCTCGTATCGCTAACTAAACATCTCCTCTGTGATCAACCTCCCTGTCTAGTAAGGTGACACACTCTTTAAGCCAAAAGCGGAGCCTTTTCATCATATCACTTAGCAAAGTTCTAGGCTAGACGTTGGCAAACTTTTTCTGGAAAAGGTCACATAGTGTTTTCACCCTTAACTTAAGGGCCAAGTGGTCCTGGTTGCAATGACTCAGCTCTGCAGGCGTAGTGCAAAAGTAGCTATTGACAATACACAGACAGATTGGTGTGGCTTTTTTCCAATAAAACTATATACAAAAGCCAGAGGTAGGCTAGATTTGGCCTTCAGGCCATAGTTTGCCAGCCCCTGTTCTGGGCAAAAGGACAGATACTCTTTGCCTATTTGCAGGTGGACTAAGGATTCCGGTTAAACTACTGACATCCTACTGATGCTGCTTGGTGCTCAATCGATCTATGAGCTGTTCACTTCTGTATGGGAAAGTCATTTTCCCAGCAGAGTTCCAGATGTTGGAAAGAGGAAGAGAGAGAACACCCACTTAGTAAGCAGATTGACAAAATTAATTTTGGGTTAGAATGTCAAGGACAACTTCCCCCCATTAATTTGTAGCTTAATGGAAGAGGCTTTTTCATAGATTCTGAGGGTTACAGAGGGGAACCTAGTTCTTTATGGCACTGATGATGGGGGATGAGGGGGAACAGTAGGAGGTAAGGGTCGGAAGGGAGAGAGAAAATGATGAAGGTGAAGAAAGGGAAAAGGAATAGGAGTAGCAGAAGAAGGGTCTGATTCCTCATTCTGGGGGAGTTTTTAAGCGGGACTATTTTGCTCACTTTTCCATAATCTCTAATAAAATGCTTACTATGAGGAGAGAACGTTGTGGTAACAAGTTCTTACAGTGTCTTCCTCTGAAATTTGACTGGTTCCTTACCGGAATAGAGATTCACGTTGATAAAAGGGTTGATTTGGGGCTTTGGTTTTCATGGAGCTATTTTTTTTTCATGGAGCTATAATTCTGTTTTGTAAAGCTCTCTACACAGCCATTCCCTAGGAACACTATGGAAATTCTGGTGATTGATTGATTGGTGAATTGTCTTAAAATACTGTCACTACTGAGATCAAGACAGTTGTGAGTGATTTAGTACCAATTTTGTGTCCTATTGCTTTGTTTAACTGTAAGCTTTACCTCTAAGTTCCTGTCATTTCTGCTTTCTTTTGAACTATTATTTCAACTACCTGGAGCATGTACCTCTTCTGTAGCTTTTTTGGTTCAGTATGATTTGATGTGGATTCAATTTCCAAAAATATATCTGTGGTTCAACAATTTCTACGTGGAATATGGTAATGTGACTCTTAAGGAAAGCATTTCTCTCTCTCTCTCTCATTCTGGTGAAGCCTTATCTCTGCTGAAAAATGATTAAATAACCGAATCATGATGCCTTCTCTTTAGGTGAAAATGAGCTCTGCATTTGTAATTTAAATATATGGGCCTACAAATGTACTTTGCTTGCTGTGTAGTGCCTTTTATGAAGAGCAATTATATGCTTTTGCCGTTCAACAGTAATGAAAATGTAATGCAATAATACTCTAATCAATGCCTTATGCTTATATGAAGCCAGACCATCACTCCCTTTAATCTGCAGTATACCGATTTCTCCGAAGAGCATAAAAGAAGGAGAGCTTGTTTTCCTTCTTAACTATAATTGTGTATTACCTTTAACCCTAGGAGTTGATCATAACAGATGCTGCGTTGCTCGTTATCCTTCAGTGGGGCTTTGTGTTCATGAGTAAGATGCCTAAGTGAAGGTGTATTTGGCCACCTCAACTCACAAAGATTAGGCAATTTAGAACTAAAAGCAGCCACAGTGGTGCTTTCTAGGGGCGATTACAGCAGCAGCAGTTTGATTTTCTGAACCAGAAACACAATTACAACACAAACTTTATCTAATACATTTTCAAAGAGAGCGAGGAAGAGAAGAGGCATAGTGAAATAAACAATTTGCAAAACATTGAGATGTGGATTCTAGTTCTGCCACTAACTAGTTTGTGATTTAGGGCAAATTCCCTAACAACTCTCAGCCTAAAATTTATCTGTAAAATAAATATAATAAAATATGCAATATATATCCCAAAGGACTATTAACGGATTCGTATATAATAATAATATATAATTATAAAATATGCATTATATATCCCAAAGGACTATTAACGGATTCGTATATAATAATATATATAATTATAAAATATGCATTATATATCCCAAAGGACTATTAACGGATTCGTATATAATAATAATATATAATTATAAAATATGCATTATATATCCCAAAGGACTATTAAC
>NW_021703780.1:85909926-85923757 GCF_005190385.1 Monodon monoceros
AATTATAAAATATGCATTATATATCCCAAAGGACTATTAACGGATTCATATATAATAATAATATATATAATTATAAAATATGCATTATATATCCCAAAGGACTATTAACGGATTCATATATAATAATATATATAATTATAAAGTCTTAGAAAAGTATAAAGCACTGGGGAACTGGAAAGCATTCTTGTTAAGAGATAGGTTACCACTGCACCAGGAATTAGTTTTATACAGCACTGAATTCTGACATGGATTCTGGATTCTTCCTCGACCCACTGAGCATCAGCCCTGCCACTTGAGTGAGTTTGATCAGCTTCCAAGTTGGCATAATGTAATAGGCACAAGTCCATCTCTCTTGTCCAAGTGTTACTTCAGGGATGAATAGCCAAGCACAAAGCAGTTCCTGAGCCACAGATACTGGTTCAGGGTAGGTACACGACTTCACTGATCCAAAGAGAGAGAAACTCAGGGCTTCTAATATCATGAATTATAACCCTGCTCCAGAGGGTGCGTTGTACAGACATGAGGTGGGAACTACTACAGTCATTTTGCTACCATAAGGGAAACCCATCAGAGAAAGGTGGAAGTTAAAGAGCTCCAGGGGAATAGATCCAACTGTACATAAAGCCTGCTCTCCCTCTGGACTGTTTCAATCATGGCAGCCAGAATTGTTGAAGCCAATTTAAACTGGGATTTTTGATATTTCAGCATCTTGATTTATACACAGCCTCAAGGACATAACATGGAGTAAGACATGGAGTGAGGATTAAGAAGCCATCAGAGAAATGCCAATTAAGTGAGAGAAAAAATAGAACAGCTTTAGAAGGGAGGAGATGGATACCCCCTCATCTTTCTCCTCCTTTTTCTTTCCTCAAGATTGATGGTCATGTTTCCTGAGAGGGGGCATCTAGATATGGAGGAAGGGACAATTATATCTTGAGTTAATTAAGGTAACTCTTCAACTATCAGTGAGTTAAGAGAACATTAATTTAGAAACCAATTTTTTATGTGGAGGGGGAGTATAGGGAAGATGGCTCTAGCAGTTATTCAAGACCCCAGGATGATGGAGTCTTCGCAGTTCTGCACGTGTAGCTTCCGAGATTACTCAGGTTTTTGATAACTAGCCACTGGACGCAGTAAGAAAAAGAAAAGAGGGTCACACCGCTCTTTCATTAGATAAAACAATGACATAGCAAAGCTGACTGCAAAAGAAACTGGGAAATGGAGTCTAGCTGTGTGCTTGGAAAAAGCGAGTGAAATGGTTTGGTGAACAGCTGTCGGGTCTCTACCTCACAACTATAAGGGCTATGGTTTTTTGGCCTGTGGATTTGGTCAGAAACATTTTATGCTGCAAATTTAAATAGGTACCAGAGCCAGGTAGATAACACAGAGTAGTGAAACCATCCAGGCAGAATACGGTAAAGAATGGCAAAGATTTGGTCAATACAACGATTTAGTCATTCTGACTAAACGAGGGAAATATTGATCACTCAGCCAACTGTTATCACAAATTTAAAAACATACCCGAGCCAGGGAGATAACATACTGAAACCAGTCAGCCAGAATACGGTAAAGAATGGCAAAGATTTGCTCAATATAGAGATGTAGTCATTTTGACTGAAGGAGAGAACCATTGAGCACTCAGCCAGCTGTTGTCACACAAGAATCTGAATTCAGTGTTTCTAGATCTTTTGATTTCCCAAGATCAATTAGAAATCTAGATTTTCTGTTCAACATTTTGATTTTTGTTGCTGTTGTTGTTGTTGTGTTTTTTTTGCGGTATGCGGGCCTCTCACTGTCGCGGCCTCTCCCGTTGAGGAGCACAGGCTCCGGACGCGCAGCCTCAACGGCCATGGCTCACGGGCCCAGCCGCTCCGCGGCATGCGGGATCCTCCCGGACCGGGGCACGAACCCGTGTCCCCTGCATCGGCAGGCGGACTCTTAACCACCGTGCCACCAGGGAAGCCCCAATATTTTGATTTTTAAATGCTGAAAAAGATTACTTTTTAATCACCAAGAAAAACAAAAGATGTGTTTCTGATACCCAGCTCCACCTGCTGACCACCAGCTCTTGATATACAGTGTCGACTATTTTTTTTTTAACTTTTATTTTATAGTGGAGCATAGTTGATTACCAATGTTGTGTTAGTTTCAGGTGCACAGCAAAGTGATTCAGTTATACATATACATGTATCTATTCTTTTTCAAATTCTTTTCCCACTTAGGGTAGACTTCTCAGTCTATCAAGGAGTTTCTTTGAGCACTAATCTCTAACACAAATGTGCATATATTTATTAAAGCTATATAAATAAATCCATCTGTATCTCAGATAGTACTAAGTATTCATTTCTAATCATCTGGATATGAAAGTAAAATAAACTTTTCAACATTTGTCACCACACTCTAGTGGGTTACGATGCATGCGTCATGTACTGGAGATAACAGTTCTATGGGTTCACTATTCTTTTGACATTTAAATTTTTCTTTAAAAATTTTTATTCCCTAAAACCTTTATCTTGTATATTCATCCATATAAGATAGGTCATGCAGTTAAGTTAGTCTGAAGTGATTAGACCTCCCATGTTGCCCATCAATAATTTTCTCTTAGTGATTTCAGGTAAACTATGACAAAGACAGTTTTGCAGCATTGTCTGAGGGCCATTTCTTCTCTACATTATATGGCTGCAGTTCATCCCCACGTTTTGAGATGACAAATACTCTAAGGGTTTTGTCTTTTTCTTTTTTACCCCAAAGCCTACATACATATTTTTACTAATTGTAGAAAACCATTTCTGACTGTGATAATAATACAGAATTCAAGTGATGATATGTTTTATAAACTTGAAGAACTATGAAGATATGTGCACCAAGAAGCATCTTTATAAAACACACTCAGGAGATAAATATCATGTAATACTCATTCAAGGCATAATATTCAGGCTTAGAAACATACTTGTTGATGATTTCCTTAAAATTTTTATGAAGTATATTTTTTCACATTTATTTAAACAGCGTTATTCATTGGGAAGATCTTTTCCACCATAGCCACAGTTCAGTGTAATCTAGAATTATTTAAGAGAACAAAACACGCAGGAACAGGCAGAGGTTGCCATTAAATACTACCCCTTGGACCAGTTCATAAACTTGATTATACAAAGTAAAGTAACAGTAAAGGTCTAAAAGAATGCTTTCATGTTAGCTAGTCTTTGAATTAGAGAGCTGAGAGAAATGCACGTGTGTGTTCCGAGCAAAAAAAAGTATGGATGTGTCTGGGTCATTGAGATTAAGGTGAACACTGAATACTATAGACCCACTACTAACAATTGTTCAACGGACTAAAGGGCAGCTTTGTTTTCATTTCCTTTCATTCCTTTCATTTCACTTTCACTGACTGTAGCCAAGGAGATGACCTTAAACCTTAGGTTCTGCCTGTTTTTTTTTTTTATAATAACAGCTTTGTGAAGATTTAATTCATATCTCACTCCATCAACTCATTAAAGAGTACAATTCACCTCAACATCACTAATTATTAGAGAAATGAAATCTAATCTAAAATGAGGTATCACCTCACACCAGTCAGAATGGCCATCATCAAAAAATCTACAAACAATAAATGCTGGAGAGGGTGTGGAGAAAAGGGAACCCTCTTGCACTGCTGGTGGGAATGTAAATTGATACAGCCACTATGGAGAACAGTATGGAGCTTCCTGAAAAAAACCTAAAAACAGAGCTACCTTATGATCCGGCAATCCCACTCCTGGGTGAATATCTAGAGAAAACCGTCATCCAAAAAGACACCCCAATGTTCAGTGCAGCACTATTTACAATAGCCAAGACATGGAAGCAACCAAAATGTCCATCAACGGATGAATGGATAAAGAAGATGTGGTATATAAATAAATAAATAAATAAATAAATGCAATGGAGTAGTACACAGCCATATAAAATAATGAAATCATGCCATTTGCAGCAACATGTATGGAACTAGAGATTATCATACTAAGTCAAGTAAGTCAGACAGACAAAGACAAATATCATATGACATCACTTATAAGTAGAACTGAAAATTTCATACAAAGGCACTAATTCACAAACCAGAAACTGAGTCACAGATTTAGAAAACAAAGTGATTGTTACCAAAGGGGAAAGTTGTGGGGGAAGGATAAATTAGGGGTTTGGGATTAGCAGATACAAACTACTATATATAAAATAGATAAACCTCAATGCCCCTCATTTTACCACAGGGAACTATATTCAATATCTTGTAATAAACCATAATGGAAAAGAATGTGAAAAATAATACATATATATCTGAATCAGTGTGTTGCACACCAGATACTAACACAACACTGTAATTCAACCATACTTCATTTTATTTAAAAAGTGTACATTTCAATGGTTTTAGTATATTCATCATTAAGTTGTATAACCATCACTATAATTTTATAACATTTTCATCAATCCAAAAAGAAAGACCATGCTCATTAGCAATCACTCCCATTTCTCCTCAATCCCCTCAAGACCCAAGGAACAACTAATCTAATTTCTAACTTGACAGATTTGCCTATTCTGGGAATTTAATACCAATGACATCATGTCATACCTGGTATTTTGTGATCACCTTTTTTTACTTAGTTTACAAAGTTCATCAGTATGTCAGCATGTATCAGTCTCCATTCTTTTTTACTGCTAAATAAATAATATTTCATCACATGGTTATACCACACCTTCTTTATCCATTCAGATGATAGACATTTGGGTTGTATCTACTTTTTAAATATTATGAAGGGCTTCCCTGGTGGCGCAGTGGTTGAGAGTCCGCCTGCCGATGCGGGGGACACAGGTTCGTGCCCCGGTCCGGGAAGATCCCACATGCCGCGGAGCGGCTGGGCCCGTGAGCCATGGCCGCTGAGCCTGCACGTCTGGAGCCTGTGCTCCGCAACGGGAGAGGCCACAACGGTGAGAGGCCCGCGTACCGCAAAAAAATATATATATGAATAATGCTGGTATAAACTTTCATGTACAACTTTTTGTGTGAATATATGTTTTGAGTCCTTTTGTGTATATACTCAGGAGTAGAATTGTTGGTTACATGATAAGTCTGTGTGCAACCTTTGAGGAACCATGAGACTGATTTCCAAAGCACTTGGACCATTTCACATTTTCATCAGCAGTATATATACAAGGGTTCCAGTTTATCCATACTTGTGACTGTCTTTCTTTTTGCTTATAGCCATCCTAGTGGGTGAGAAGTAGTGTCTCAATGAGGTTCTGATTTTCATTTCCCTGATGACTAACAAATTGATTTTTAAGGCATTACACATGACCAGTAAAAATAGCAAACACTAAATAGTTTCATAATTTAAAAAAAATTAAGGTATATTTGTGTTAATAGTATGAACCAAAAAGGAGATAAACCAAAAGGAAAAAATTATTCCTATTTCACTGGACCCAACCATCAGCTTTCTTATAGAATGGCATATCCATGCAGTATGTTTTCCACATGCAAAGGAAACAGGCAGTAGATCTAGTTTAACTATACTTTTGATGAGACTAGAAGGATCCTCGTAAGACGTACACCTCTAAGAAGAGAAGACAAGAGACAGGGAGACCACTTAGTAGGCTCTTGTAGAAGTACGGGGGAGAGGGTGCAGTGACTTGGATTATATGGTAGCCGACTGGACGTTTGGATGAGGATTCAGGAAATGCTTTATGAATTACACACCATCCACGAATACATGACTGGAGAAAGTGGACCCGAAGGATGAGCAGAGTGTTAAGGCAGAGAGAGTGTGAGAAAAAGAAAGCAGAAAGCTAGACTGGAGAATTTCACGCTGAAGATTAAAGGGCACATAAAAGGAAAGAGCAAGCCACTGAGTTACATACTAGAGCAGCGGTTATCAAAGTGGAATTCCGTCACCAGTATCGTCATTATCATCTGAGAACTAATTAAAGATGCACATTCCAAGGCCTCACCCAGACCTAGTGAATCAGAAACTCTGGGGGTGGGACCCAGAAATCTGTGTTTTAAAAAGCCCTGCAGGTGACACTGATGCACACCAACATTTGAGAGCCACCTTTTAGACTGCAGAGTAGAAGCAGTGTTGGAAAGGGCTGGAAAGGTAAGTGGGTACCAATGGAGGTGAGGATCTCTAGGAATCTGGCGGCTCATAGAGAAGTCATGAGAGTTTCATGAGCAGTAGAGGGATTCATCAGACTGACAATTCATGAGTATTAAATTGACTGCAGTGCAAGTGGAAATTGCCTAAGTGGAATGCAGATATCAATAATTATAGTACAAACACCTAACATATTTCTGATTTGAGCACAGAACCTGGGATAAAATTTTGTTTCCTCCAATTTTAACTAAAATAAAATGAAAAAAAAAAAAGCATTTTTCAGCTTCTTGTCATTGAAAAGTCATTGCACTAGCCTGGGTAAGAAATAGAAATAAACTGACATTGTACTAAAAATGCCTGTAATCTAATGAGGGAGAAAATGAGAGATTGCATATGGAAAGAAAATAAACAGTCATCAAAGACCTCTTTATTATTTGCACAGGGCTGTTGTGTCGCACAGCTTCATAGAGCACTGTTCAAATCAAAGTTGTTGTGAATTATGCCCCCTAGAGTTGTATAAGTGCATAGCTACTGCTCCTATATGCATCCCACCTGCATCTGTGGCTGTCAGAGGACTATAAATTATATTATCGTGTAAGGTTTTTTTGTTTTGTTTTGTTTTGTTTTTGCGGTACGCGGGCCTCTCACTGTTGTGGCCTCTCCCGTTGCGGAGCACAGGCTCCGGACGTGCAGGCTCAGCGGCCATGGCTCACGGGCCCAGCCGCTCCGCGACATGTGAGATCTTCCCGGACTGGGGCACGAACCCACGTCCCCCGCATCGGCAGGCGGACTCTCATCCACTGCGCCACCAGGGAAGCCCCTATCATGTAAGTTTTAATCTCTTAAAATCCATGGGATATATTGCTAAGTGAAATAAGCCAGTCTGAACAAACTGCATACTGTATGATTCCAAACATGTGACTTCCTGGAAAAGACAAATCTGTAGAGACAGGAGAGAGATCATTGGTTGCCAGGGGTTCAGGGGATTCAGGGGAGGGATGAATAGGTAGAGCGCAGGGGATTTAAGGGCAGTGAAACTATTCTGTATGAAAATGCAATGGTGGATACAAGACCTTAAGCATTTGTCAAAACCCAAAGAACTGTACAACACAAAGAGTGAACTCTAATGTACAATATAGACTTTAGTTAATAACATAGTAGTTCATCAGCTGTAACAAATGTACCACACCAATGCAAGATGTTAATAATAGGAGTAACTAGGGGATGGAGTGGGGCATATGGAACTCTGTACTTTCTGTGCCATTTTTCTATAAAACTAAAACGGCTGTAAAAATAATCTCTTAAATTAAAAATAATCCATGGGAGAGAAAAGGATAACGTGATGAAGGAGGTATGACTGACCTCAGCTGAGTCATGAAGAATAGGTTAGACATCAAACTATAACATCAGAAGTTTGAAAGACGGACTTCAGTGGGAAAAAAAAATTAAGGAGCCACTTAAAGACCTAGGTACTCCAAGATAATCTCACTTCTCTAAAAATTCAATATTCTATCATGCTTCTCTGCCTTTGCACGTGCTGCTCCTTTTTCCAAAATACCTTTGCCCTCTTCTCAAGTGGGAAACTTTTGGTTATCTCCTTCATGAATGCTTTCTTGACTCCCTGCAAAACCACTTTTTATTACTTCATACTTATCTCCACTGCAGCACTTTCAAGCTGTCTTATGTGAAGATGATACTGCAGTCTGACTTCTTAGCTGATTTTTACCTTTCTGCTAAGTAATATAAATAAATCATGGTAAACTTGTTCCTTCAACCTCTTGGCTATGGTGAATAATGCTGAACACTATTAACAATGAATAATAATGAACATGGCATGTATGTACATGGATGTACAAAAATCTCTTCAAAATCCTGCTTTCAATGTTTTAGATAAATAACCAGAAGTGCAAATACTGGATCATATGGTAATTCTAGTTTTAATTTTTTGTGGAAGTGCCCTACCGTTTTCATAGTAGCTGAACTATTTTATATTCCCAGCAGCAAAGCACAAGTGTTCCCATTGCTCCACATTCTCACCAGTACTTGCTATTTTCTGTTTTGTTTTGTTTTTTATAGTTACTATCCCAAGTATTCATTGACAGAGGAATGAAAAAGACCAAAATGTAGTGTGTATATATATATGTATACATATATATATACATACAATGGAATATTACTCAGCCTTAAAAAAGAAGGAAACCCTATCACAATATGGAGAAACTTTGAGGACCATACACTAAGTGAAATGAGCCTGTCACACAATGACAGGTATTGCATGATTCCACTCATATATGAGATATCTATTTTATAGCTATATCTTTAGTAGTCAAATTTATAGAAAGAGAAAGTATAATGGTGGCTGCCAGGGGCTGGAAGAGGGAAAAATGGGAGTTGTCGTTTCATGGGCATAGAGTTTTAGTTTTGCAAGATGAAAAAGTTCTAGAACTCCGTTGCACAACAATCTGAATATATTTAACACTACTGAACTTATAAATGGTGTAGACGGCAAATTTTATGTTACGTGTTTATAACACAATTCACAATAATGAAAAATAGAAACTCTGACTCTTATTGTTTTAGTAGATCAACCAAGTTTATGGGTAATTTCATAGCCATGGTCAACTATGCTGTTGCTAGAAAGTTAGGGAATACGCTATTCCATCTACAAGCTGTTTTGCAAGCTTGGTTGCAATCCTCAGCTCACAGCTCCTTCTACAATAAGAGTATAAAAAATCTTCCCTTTCCATCTAGAGCCATTAGGGCCTCTAATTACCTCTAATTGCTTGGACTACTGCAAATTTCATGCATAAAATATGATCCCTTTCTCATCTTTCCTCTTATAAACTTATAATATTGTTACAGTGAGTTTTCATTATTTTCAAAATTATTCCTATTTTAGATATTTTTATACTTAAGTAATGAATTTGTTCTGTCTCTTTTAAAAATATTTTTACATCACACTGTCTTCTTTCAAACAGAGTATAATCTCTTTTTTCTAAAGCTAAACGTGTTTAGTTGAAAAGGAAGAAAATATTATACATAATATAGCCGATAACACTTTTCTTGTTTATACTTCCTGTTCTTTTCTCTGTGTGTAGATCTTCTAAAACTCAAATCATACATTCTATATCCTACAGCTTTTTTTCTGGTAATTATCATGCATCTTTATAAATAACATTGCATTGAAAATACTGTTTGCTAAATCACAGCACCGAGCCTTGAAACTTCCTTAGGATGTATTCCTATAAGTGAAATTACTGTGCTAAACAATTTGTATATTTTTCAGAGAGAGCTTACCTATAAATTGTCAAATTATCTTCCTCTTTCGAACCCCATCATGAAACTGCCTATTTTACTATATCCTTGCTAAGACTGTGTACCATTGCTATTTTCAATATTTTATAAGCTCATGGCTGGCCAATCCATGTTATCTGGTTGGTTTAATGTGTATTTATTTGATTACTTGGGAAGAGAAATGCATTTTTAAAAATATGTTTATTAGTCATTTGATTTCTTCTTTTTATTATCTATCAATTTTCTTTACTTACTTTTAAATAATGTCTTTCTTATTAAGCTGTAAGAGCTCTTCATATGCTAGAGTCATTAATCTTCTGTCATATATATTTTCAATGTTTTCTTGACTTGTTGCTTACCTTTTAATTTCATTTATGGTGCTCTGAGGGAACTTCAGTGGCTTCAATATTTATGAAATTCTGTCTATCAATGTTTCCTTTTATAAGCAAGTTCTTCAGGAAGGGTACCCTGATTTTGATTCATATTTCTGTCAGTGTTGGGAAAAGATGCATGTCTGGTACAGCACATAAACTGTGCCTTATGGCCTAAAATCAGACAGGTCTACAGAGACTGATATGTTACATATTTTTTGGTGTCAACTTCTCTTACCAAGTTGCCTTATCTATGACATGGAGTGGTGATAAATATTAAATCAAATACTATGTCTTTAGCTCTTAGCTCAGTGGATGGTTTCTAATAAACATTCAGTAGCTCTAAGGATGATGGTGATTTAAACCTCTGATTCTTAGCTTCATAATCTACTTGGCTCTCTTAGAACTAGATCCACGTACATATTTTTATTCCTCAGGGATTTAGCCTTGTTCTATCACTCAAACCCTTTTTAAGGCTAAAAACATCTCTTCTAGGTTATTCCACACCCCAGCTTCCAGAATTGGGTAATGAATATAGTACACGTAGCTTCTCACTAACAACAAGTGGTTTTGGTTTAAAGGGCACAATTGTGCCGGCAAGCACGGGGATATCACACAATTTAATAAACATTGGATGAACTTCTCTCCATCGTGGTTACTGGTGAGAAGCCACAGCCCACCCCTGTTGTCACCAATTCTACATGTGGAACTGACTGATTTCTGCCCTTCCTTACAACTCCTTTGTCCTGTGTTCATGAGGCTTCCCTCCCCCTTCTCAAAGAGCCTTCTCTCCCCAGGATATAAGACTGACCTGGCATTTGAGGCAAAACAATGTCGGATGCTTTGCATTTCAGAGGCTCTCCCACCTCTGTGAGCCTCAGTCCCCTCAGGGACACTCCCTTTTGGGCACCTGTCATTCAAGTGCAGTTTGTTGTGTATCTCTTGAAGCAAATACTTCTTTACATCGTGTTAAGTGGATCCAGTGCCCTGAAGACAAGGTCCGCACCTCTAAGTTCCTCCCCCGTCAGAGGTCCTTGCCTCTGTGCAGTGCCTTCTCAGGTTCTCATACCACTTCCACACATGATAACCGACTTCATCATCGTGGAAAATGCCAGCAAGTTCACTTCATAAATGATAAAACAGAGGTTCAGAAGCTTGAGTGACTTGGCAATGATGGAGCTCACTCTAGAGTTCATGATCCCTATATAATCCCTTCCACCGCTCAGGATGGTAGCAAAATGAACACTGTCAGTCCTGCTTGCCTTTCCTGGTAGCTTCATCTTTGTGCTCTACTGTAGTGAATGAGTGCACTGGTCAGGTAGACACGTGTTCAAATTCAGACACTCACCTTTACTTACTGGGTGATCTTAAGCAAAGTATCCTACTTACTTGAATCTCAGTTTTGTCATCTCTAAGATGGGATGGTAATTATAAATAAACCTACCTCACAGAATTGGGACGTGCATTAAATGAGATAGGGCACATGAAGAGCTCAATACCTATTAGCTATTATTATACCTGGAAACACAGGCATGACATTGGTTATTATGTGGATTATTTAGCAGCCTTCAGTCAGCTCAAAGCAATACCTGAAGTACATAACCCACTGCGCCACTGGGATGGAAAATCCTTGTTTTATTAGCTGCCTGTGTCTCATTTCAAGGCTTTTTTTTTTTTTTTTTCTGAACTCTATAAAAGAAGACTCTCCAGAAAGACTGCCAAGGCAGGTGATTTTTGACTTCCTATTCCTTACTCATATCCCAAAGAAAACTGACAAGATACTCTTTAGCCATACACATAGTTCCCACACACATACCTTGGAAGCATTTTAATTGGCATTGGTTTCATGAGCTTCCCAGCACCACACTTGGATTTGCACAGGAACCCAATCTGTAAAAGCTGACAGATGACCTCAAGAGATACTCTGGTGATCATACCTTCCAATCCTTCCCTCGTGATGTCCTTCAGTTAACGCTTATTTTAGTACCGTCAGTAGCTTTTCCAAGACACCCTGGAGAGGAAGCCTCTGTGGTTACACTTTCACTATCATGAATGAATTATTCATATATGTCACAACGATTCATAAAAAAGTGAATGCATTAGCTCAGAACATTCTCAGAAGTGCTCAGTAACCTCTCAACTAGACAGCTAACAAGCCAAATCAAACATAGTCAAACAGAAGAGGTAACCAAAGGGAAAGTTAACGGCCCTTCCTGGCATTACTTGGCTACAAATTTGGTTCCCAACACACTCCTTGGTTCTGGAACATCTATCAAACTTAGCAAGGAAGTGAAATTCCTTACGTGTCTCTGGTTACACAAAGCTAAGAAATTGATCTGAAGAAAGGCATGAACATTCTTGCTGCATGTAGAGTTTTCCCCAAGAAGCACCAGAAAGAAATCTTGACTCTACAGTAGAAATGCTTTGTTGGCAAAGAAGAGCCATGGAATTTGAAATCCAGCTCAGCCCTTAAATCAAGATGTCACGCTGGTGTGACCAGCAACCTCCCATACTGCCGTTTTCCAGCTGACAATTAAGAATGTGGGATTTTATCTTTTCCCCAGTTGTGTTCCACAGCTTGGAATAATTTTTGTCTAATAAGCAAAATGCCATTACTAAATAGCAGTAATATTAATTATCTTTTGCATCATTATGTACCAGGTATCTTGTACACCTTTTATATAGTTAACTCATTTAATCCTCAAAACAATCTTATGTGAATAGGAGTTTTTTATATTCCCATTTTATAGATGAAGAAACTGAGGCCTCAAGAAGTAATGTATAGAAAGAGGAGCAGCTGTAATAGTAACCCACATATCTAAAGGCAAAGGCGGTCCTCTTAACCACTCTGAATCATCCTTTGGTATCTCGGGATTTTCAATATTTTAGAACAAAGAAATACGTAATTGCAAATATGACATTTGGAAAGGGTTATATAATCAGCCTTAGCCCAGAGAGTTGGTAGAATTCTGGGCAAAGGCAAAATATCTGAAGTTCTTATCGATCTACAAGGTATTTTTATTTCCTAATGTAAGCTTTTAGTTGGATATGTTTTGAAATACTGAAAATAAATGAGAAATCTTTATTCCCGTCTTCTCCTCCACTATGGTCTTTCTATATTCTTAAGGTTATAAGGGTTTCAATTAGAGAACAGATTATTTTAGGTAGATGTTGAGAGCTTTTCTAACTCAAAAAATGAACAAAAAACATTGTTTTACTTCAATGATAAGTTTTTAAATTGTTGAGTTTTTTAAGTGTAGCTATTCATATCCTTGTCTATCAGTGTGTTTTTTTGAATTTTATTTATTTTTTTTATATATGTCTATCAGTTTTTAAAAAGTGCATGGTAGTTCTCAAATTTCAATGTGCATAAGGATTCTGCTTGGGATTTCCAAAGATTTTGATGCTTAACTTCAAGACCTATGTTCTTAGCATGTGGACAAGTGCGTTCTTAGCCGGCCTCCAACAAGATTCTGGAGCAGATAATCCTCAGACCCAAGCTCCTTACCCCTTACTCAGAGTTTCCTCATGTTCTCCTGTACCTGCACCGGTTGTTGTCCACACAGCATCAGGACTGATCCTGGGGGTGCCCTGATTAAAAGCCTCCTTTGGCTTCCGATGCATTTAGAGCACATTCAACCTTGGGAGCTTGGCTCCCAGGGCTGCACTTTTCTGGCCTCCACTACCTCCTGAGTTCATCTCTTGTCATTCTTCCCAAACTCACTCTGTTCCAGCACCTTGGACTTCTTCCATTGCTCAAAAAGGCCTGGCTTGGTCTGGTTCTGCGGCCTGAGCCATCTGCTTTTAGGGACCTTCCCTGACCACTGCTAGTCCAATACCCTCACTCCAAACTCTCTTTACGTTAGCTCTCTGCTTGAACATCTTCATCAGGCTTGGCCTTACCATTCCCAGTTAATTCTGGAGCATTAACTCTTGGTGGCACATTCCCTTGGCCAACAAAATCCTCACCTTGTGGGAAGAGGTGTAGCCAGAGGATGGCTAGAGCAGGGTCCTGTGGATCACATGGGCCAGGGCAGGGGCAGGAAGAGG
>NW_021703780.1:85923767-86029176 GCF_005190385.1 Monodon monoceros
AGCAGGGTCCTGTGGATCACATGGGCCAGGGCAGGGGCAGGAAGAGGAGGGAGTGGGGGGGTCGAGGCTCTGATGTGATGACAAAAACAGGTCTATCACTTTCATAGTCTGAAACAACATCTGCTCCTTTCTTTCTTGCTTCTACAGTTTCAAATCATACTTATTAAAGTATAAATTACATAAAGGCAGACATCTTGTCTGTCTGATCGCAGTTGCATCCCCATTGTGTATGACAAAGCCCAGCACAGAGAAATGATAAATCAAAATCTGTTGAATGAATGAATGAATAAAACATAATTGCTTACAAACATTCATAAACAAAACACACAGACAAAAAGCCCTACCACATCACAACAACTATGCCAGGACCCCTTCTAGGTGCTCTGCATACAAGACCCACTTTATTCTTTAAGACGATTGATTGAAGTAGGTACAAAGAAAACCTCTGCTTTTACAGATGACATAGAAAGGTTAAGAAATTTGACTAATATACAGCTAGGAATAGGCTCAAGAAACTATTCTTGTTCATGATGAAACACTAGGCGGGCGAGTAAATGTACGGATAAATAAATGATTGCGTAAGGGTGGCGAGGTAAAGCCAATGAATGAATATAATCAACCCAGTATACCAGACTGAAAAGAGAACTCTCTTCTTCATTCAGATGTAAAGAAAACAGGGCAAAATTTACAATTCAAATGTAATCCAAAAGTGTATCATGTGAAAACATTCATGTGAAAGAAGTCACCAGCATGCAGCCTTTTTTCAACAGAATGAACTTTCCCAAGAATGCTGGGAATTGGCCACAGTGCAAGATGGTGGGAGGGAGTGCAGCATCTTGGTGTCACAGACAGTGACGTACAAATAAGCACCATTTGAGCGGGTCCAAACCAGCATCCTTCTAGCTATGAAAATTACACACTGCTTTTGGAGACTGCCAGGGCTTTGGAAACTTGAGCACAGGAAAGATTTGAGCATTCGGTTGAAGATGATTTGCAGTGTGTCCCCTGGCTTTCTCAGTCCACATAATACCTTAGAGCTTGGCTTCCGGATATCAGTATGCTGCCTGCTGACTTTTAAGTAAAAATAATATCAAACACCTGTGCATCAGCCAGTACGAACTACTGTCGTTCCCACACACATCCAGCTATAAGACCTTGGCCATAAAGACAGTTTTATTTCTCAGTTGAAATACAGATGGGAGATTTATTACAGGAGTGATAGACAGTGTGATTAATAAATACCTGTCATCTTTTCATTCCTTCTGTTATGCTAGTGGAATTCGATTTTAAAAGAAAGAAGAAATGAGAAGAGGAGGGGAGTGGAGGGGGGAGAACCAGCAAGGGTGGGGAATAGTGGGAAGAGAGGGAGGGGACACGGGAAGGAAGGAGAAGGAGGAAAGAGAAAAGAGGGCTTGTTACCTCTGGCTGGAAACAAGCGACCTCCAGAAACATCCTTCCTAGAGCCCACTAATCACTAATGTCTTCATTCCTGACTTGAGTAATTTCAAGGAGAAGTTAGTTGGTTCGCTTCCCTGTGACCTCATCAGAACATCATGACTTGGGAACCTCCATCTCCAGAGCACCAGTTGTTATTCTCATATTCATCCAGCCCCATCTCTTCCCCCGCAAAAAAAAGTTTAAAAATTCCAAAAAAAAAAAAAAAGAGAGAGAGAGAGAGAGAAAGTTATGTACAACACACACATACATGTTTGGTTTGTTTTTACAATTGTTTTGCTTTTGTTTTTATATGCATAACTCCATAGGGTCATTGAGACAATTGAGATCATTCAGTGAATTAATTGGAATTGCCCTAAACACTGAGAAGCATTGTTCACTGTGGCAAAATAGAGTGAGGTGGTGGACACGTAACTTTCTTGTTTGCATTCTGTTAGCATTCTAGTCTCCATAATTATTGTTTTATTACTACTACTACTACAGTTATCGCCAGCATCATCACTACTATGATGGTGATGACAATGATTATTCTGATTTCTTCTCCACCTTCTCCTTCCACATTTATTTTCGTGGTTCCCCTTTTCTATCACATTAGCTTTTGCCCTTCAGAGTGTTGGCTTAACTGTTTTTCTATTCTACCAGCTGCTTTTCCATCTTAATGGTTCAAGTTTTCCCTTATTGCACTATGGGATGGAGTGCTGATAAATGGGTTTTTCCATACTTTATACAATGAAATATTATATGAAAATTTATCTATACTTAATATAAAAACGTACAGAAGCATAAAATGTTAAGAAATAATTTCCTTCTTAGCCCACTCTCCATTTCCTTCCAGGTCATCTCAATTCTACTCTCCAGAGAAGTAGAAACCCTAGTGTATTTGATACATCCTTCAAGTTATTTTATATACACATACACACATGTGTTTGTACTTGTTTCTATAGTCACTCAAATACACATACTCTTCTATAACTTTCTTTTTCCTTTAAACACTGTGTTGGATCTCTTTCCAGGTCATAGGTGGTTACCTCATTCTTTTTACTAACTTTCTGGTACTCTGTTGTGTAAATATACCATATTAAAAAAAAAAACAAAAAAACCTCTACTATATTGATGAACATGTAACCTTTTTCCTAAATTTAAACTGTCAACTGTTTAAATCAAACTTCAGTGAATATCCATTCATGTTGGGACACACACACCTCTACAAACATAGAGACAAACTTTTATTTTTTTAATGAGATAAAGTCTTACAAGTAAAATTATAGCAGTGAAAGCTATTCTTATTTTCAATTTTAATAGAGTTTGCCAAGTTTCCTGATGTCAAGTAATATCAATCTATAATTTTTAAACTGAATTTATGTTCTTGAATTTTGAATTTAAAAATTAATACACACCCAACTTAACAAATAAAAATCATATAGAGATATACTGAGGGCCTCCATCCTCCCCCCACCTTCCAATTACAGCCCTTTAAAATGCCCAGTGTTAACTATTTGACTAACGGATTAGCAAAAATCAAGACTGTCTATTTTTCTACACCCTCACCAGCAGTGAAGGTTATCAATCTTTATTTTTCCTAATGGATGAACAAAAAGATGTTATTTTATTTACTTTTATCTAAAGGCATCTATTCATTGTACATGTACATTTCATAGTCCATAAATTCCCTTTGTATTACTTTTGTACATTTAATATTAGATTATTTTTTTCTTGTCAATTTATAGGAGAATTTTTAACATGAGAAATATATATATACATATTTGCATAACATATAGTCCACTATTTATCTTTTAAGCTATGTTGAATATTTTGCTGTTTTGAAATTTAGAATATTCTATATATTCATAGAAAACACCTGGGATTTTAAGCTGAATATTATGTACTTTAATATAAAAATTCAGGCATTAATTGTGAGTTCCCTTAACTTCATCTCAACATATTTTCTCTCTGTTTCTTTTCGGATTCTCGGGAAATGAAGTGCCTCCTATTTTCAAAAGCAAACGTTTTTCTTGGGCTTTAAACCTAATATCCCTACCTCATACCCTTTTGAACCTATGGTGGCTTGAGATAAAGGATTTTTTTCTTTTAAATATTTGTGTTATACAAGTATTTTTCTGAGTTTATAATTAAATTCTACCTATATTTCATTATAATCAGAGACTACTATTTGTTTATACATTTTCAAAGTATTCATTGTGTGCTATTATAAGAACATTTTCAAGACTGTCCTAGTGGAAACTTTGAAAGCATGTATGCTCTCTTTTTACATCACGTAGAATTATGTGTACATAATTATACATGTAACTATCATAATATATATGCAGCCATGTATACAATCTATTTCTGTAATTGTAATTTATGTCTTTCTCTACTTGATCTGTAGTAGACTTAGATAAATGAATAAAATTATATGATTATGTCCACTTCTTCTTCCTCCTATTGTTTTTGCTTGATAAATGTTGAGTCCATGATATGTGGTATATAGACCTTTATAAATGTCATGTATTTAGTATGAATTTTACCTCTTCATCTCTTTTATTCATGCTTACTTCCTCAAATGCCACTTTATCTATTTTTTTGATGTGTGTGTGTGTGTGTGTGTGTGTGTGTGTGTGTGTGTGTATTGAGCATTAATTCTATTTAACTATATGACAGATAAAAACAAATGAGAGATTATGGTTATAGCACTGGAGTGTGAGCATTTTCTCACTGTTTACTTTTGCATTTTAATTGCACTCTGGTTATTTGACTTCACAAAACTTAGCAAAAATAAAATGGCACATATTTTGCCTCATCTTTTTCTTTCTAAAGAATTCTAAATATTTAACACTATGTTAAAATACTATGCAAATATAATTTTAACATAATGGCAATCAATAAAATAATAGTAACAATGGGCTTATTAAGAGGTAATTCACTGATGGTACATAAGTCACTTCATTCATGTCTTATGGACTCATCTAAGGCAGGATTGACATTCTTGCTGGATAGAATGGCTGATGTCTTTATGTATTCTACTACATAAAGGAAGATTCCATTCTCCGAAAAAACAATTTTGCCTCATTTGAGTATTTCTCATCACTCTTTCATAGAGAGAATATACAAAGTAGCATAAAATCTAATGTATTGCATAAGTAAACATAGTTTTAAATGAACTAAACAAAATCTAAAAGTTTCCAGCCTCTTCACATTTCATCACGTTGGCTTCAGTGTTTTCAGGTTATGTTTCCTCTTTGGTTTGATTTTGATGTGCTCTCTCATAACAAATCTAGGCTAAACTTTCTGACCCATCAAAATGCTTGGATTTATCTTACCTTCTAAATGCTGAACTAAAATTAGGATACAGTTTTTCATTAGTGACCATTGCTATTTTCACTACCATTTTTTTTTCTGGATTATATTTGGCTTCGATGGTCCTAATTTTGGTCTTCCTTTAGGATAGCATGGTCAGTCTTTGTGGCAGTTTGCTTATAGAATTTACCTTATCATAGTAATCTATCTTCATTCTTGTTCTCAACGGATTAAAGGGTTCTTTGCAATTTAGTTTTATTTTGTTTTTCACATTCTTTCTCATTCACTTACATTTTTATAGTATTATATTAAAATTTCTGTGAAATGTGTGTACTGAAATCCCTGTGCCTGCATCTCACTAATTCTGAGACATATAAATATTCCTTTGAGAGAGAAGCCTTGATGGGCAATTATCAACCGAATGCTTAGGAGAAAAACAGACAATTAGGTGAATTTTATCTTCGTCTCTTATACTCACCTTGGCAGTATCATTAAATGCTGTATCTAAAAGCCTTGTTAATTAACTGAATCAGCGGGTAGGAAACTCAGAGACAGATTGCTAAGGGAAAGAAAGTGACTAATAATTGAGATCATTCTCCAAAGTCGTGTCATCAGGCTGGTCATTCTTATGCTGGTCTGGCTCTGGAAGGAGTATAGATACTCCTGGCTTGGAATGACAGATGTTCTTCTAAATTCGCCTTTGAAAATGTCTCTGCTTGACTTGGATTGTCCCTATCTCCCTTACTGTAGCACTCTCAGCTCTTAGCTTGGTATCAGCAGAAAGCCTTCTCGGTACTTCCGTAGAAATTTTCCAGAATAGAACACATCTCACTCCCATCCATTATGCGTAGGGACTACAATCTTTCAAGGTACTTTAAAATAGGCAAGATAAAGTCTAAGAGCATAAAGAGGGAAAAGCATGATTGTCTCTGTTTCACAGGTGAGACAATTGGGACCCAGAGAGGTCACTTTACTTACTAATCTATGACAGAGCAGAGGCGAGGACCTAGATCTCCTTCTTTAATTCCTACTGGCTAACTGACGCTCACAAAAGAAGAAAGATAAAGCATAACTAAAAGTAACATTTTAAAATGAGTAAGTTGATTTTGATTGCAGTCTTTCAGCAAAGTATATGTAACTTGATGACATAGCTATTGGTCAGCTTTTACCTCTGGTTGGAAGATTCTTTTTTTTACTCTTTATTGTTTCCACGTTAGATGATTCCAGATGACCATTCATGCTGTTACAACTGGCAGTAAATATTCTGTGCATTGGACGGATAGTCCCAGGTAATCGTATGAAATATAAACACAAAAAGGTGGCGTTCTCACTGACGTCTACTTTTGGAATGCCGTCAAACTCGAAGCGTATAGCATATCTCCTCCAAAGCTGGATAGCTGAGTTTTTATTTCACCTTGAGAGGCAGCAGAAGATGGATTCCTAATTTACTGTTTAATCATATATGAATATGGAAAGAATTTAGTTATGTTGCACATTTGAATGTACTTTTAAAATATGTCTTAAAATATACCATCATTTTCTTTTTCTGATCAGTGAAGAAAATAACCTAATTTGGGAGAGATAAACCCTTTGTGTTTGAAAATCTGTACCACTGTATATATATAGAGCACATCTTCTTTATCCATTCATCTGTCGATGGACATTTAGGTATATATATATATATATATATATATATATATATATATATAATGGAATATTACTCAGCCATAAAAAAGAATGAAATAATGCCATTTGCAGCAACATGGATGGACCTAGAGATTATCATGCTAAGTAAAGGGAATACAGACAGAGAAAGACAAATATCGTATGATATCACTTATACATGGAACCTAAAATATGATAAAAATAAATTATTTATAAAACAGAGACATACTCACAGATTTAGAAAACAAACTTATGGTTACCAAAGAGGAAAGGAGAGGGATAATTTACTACTTTGGGATTAACATATACACACTACTCTATATAAAATAGAAACCCAACAAGGACCTACTGTATAGCACAGGGAATTATACTCAATATTTTGTAATAACCTATAAGGAAAAAGAATATGTATACGTGTGTGTATATATATATTATATATATACATATATGTATGTATAACTGAATCACTTTGCTGTATACCTGAAACTAACACAACATTGTAAATCAACTATACTTTAATAAAAATAAATTTTTTTAAGTCAGTACCCTAATTTTGTTTTCTTAATATCTTAGTTTCAACATAAAAAAAAAAAAGACAGACATTCTGGTCCTGAAGTGATAGAGTCATTCTATTCCTGATACTGAATATATTGCTGAGATATGCCACTTGAGCAAGTAACGTAAAATCATAGAAATGATCTAAACTATTATTAGTAGTATCACAAAGGAGTGTTTTTACATTATCTCTCATTTCAAAATTGCTCTCTGAACAACTTTCTCTTGAGAGCCAGCATACTTCAGGGTAGAAAAGCAGAATCTTACATTCATTTTCTCAATCTATGTCACCATTTGTACACTTCTGTTGTTTAATATGAATCAAAGCAGAATGGTTGACCACCAAATTTTCTTGGCAAATAAAATATCTTATGATTGGCATTAAGGTGCAAATCATTTTCTTTGCAAAGCAAAGCCCATGCTTGCTACATATGGGTTGTTGGACTCCAATGGGACTGATTCCATTGCACATTTTCTAGTCTGGCTCATAGATCACAAAAAAGAATTGTAAACCAACAGATACCTCCCTTTTCCTGTAGCCTGGATAAACAGAATAAAACATGTCAAGCACGTCTCCTTCATTTCTGTACTGCACCTATGCCAAGAGCAGCTAATTCATCCTCTCTCCATCAGTAGCATCACACAAGTCTAAAGTGAAATATCTACCAGCAGATGCACAAGAGTGTAACTGCTCTTTCACAATGTTTGCCATTGATATTTCGCAACAAACATCAGTGTTATTTGGTAAGGAATTTTGCCAATAGCTCATTCTGCTTCCCCTGTGATCATACTATTTTTCATTAACATGGCATCTGCTTTTAGTAGTTTCTTGGCACTAGTGTGACTTGCACCTGTGTTTTGACAAGATGAATGCAACCTTGAAAGATGCTTCTATAGTTCTGGTCTTTTTTCCACCACTGACAACAGAAGTCATCAATTTGCATCAGAAAGCATTATTTTGAGCTTGTTCAGGAAAAACAGAGAGGGCACTCTTCTTTGAAGATAATATGAACAGTTCTATGGCTTTATTCCAATATTGGATAAAGTTTTATAATGAAATTTTATATAGCTTGCTAGTTTAAATATACACAATTTTTAAGATATTCATGAAATTATCGCTTAAGACTCATTTTTCTTAGAACAATACTCGCTCATATTATAGATTTGCACTAAAGTCTCGGTTACTCTATATATTTGTGATGCTTTCTGAGTCAGAGAATTTATGTTCTAATTTAATCACCACTTTTATGCACCAATGAACTCCTTTTTGTGACTTAAACATTTTTTGAGTATGTATAACATATTCAACAGGAATAAAAATGCAAATTTCACAGTTAACTGCATGTTAGCTGAGATGAACTGACCATCAGTCGTGGTCAAGCATATAAAACCCTAAAATGTAATGAGAATTCTGTGACTAATCCAATAAGCTTTGCACCCCATATTTGTGAAATTCATGTGGGAAAAGTGTGTTTACTGACCTCACCCCAAAATCTCTGAACAACGTGTGACCGTCCTTGCAGAGATCACTGGGTCAGGAACCAGCAGGGTTGGAGAACTCCACTTTGAGAAACACTATTTCAGTGCAGTGATTGGTTCCTTCCACAGAACTATTTTCACCTTAAGAGGCTTGCCATCTTTGGGAGAAGACTCCGTCAGTATAGAGGGGGAAGGCCACAAAGAATCCTGTGGGGTAATTAGAGTCTCTGTCCTTTTGCTCTCCCTAAATCCAGTCTTTTCATCTATACCTGTGTTTCACCATTCTGACAATAAGTTCTCTTAAGCACCATTCACTGGATGCCTGGTTCTGAATTTATAGAAACATGTAGGCTTTTCTAACTGACTCTGTAAGTTTGTATTAAGCCCGTTTAGAGAAAAGGAAACTGAAACTTAAAAGGTTATTAACTTGTCCCCTAATCACTTAATTGTCCCCTAATAAGTGGCACAGTCGGGCCCAAACCCAGGCCTTTTGGGTTCTGAATCTGATGCCATTGGCCTGCACGCTCACCGCCTTGTTAGAATGCACATAAAATCTCCTTTTACTTTCCTGTTCTAAAATCTTCAATGATCTGCCACTCCCTACAGGAAAAGGACAATCTGGCCTTCACCTGCTCTTCCAGCCTGACTCTGACAGACTGCGCACATTCCCCAAGAGCACCACGTCCCTCCCTACTCTCCTGACTAAGTTCAGGGCCATCCCTCTCACTTGCCAGCCATTCCTGGCCTTGTCTACCTATCAAAATCCAGCCCACCCTGCATACTTCTGCTCCCAGGTCATGGAGCATGCCCTGAGGCCCCTCAGGTCATCACTTACTTTTCCATAGGAGGCACTGGCAAAGCATGAGAATGACACCTGAAAAGGCATATTCATATCATAATTGTCTGGTCCAACGACTGTCATTATGTGGTCAACCTACCACTAACAAAAGAACCATGGAAGTGGAAGTGTTTTTAAAAATGCAGATGTCAAGGTTTCTTTCCAGATATACTGCTGGGGTGGAGTAGAAAGTCTGAGTCTTCAGCAAGCTTCTAAAATTAGTCTTTTTCATCTTAAAATGTGAGACTCTCTGTCTTTACACATGTATATAAAGGATGCTCGGTGGCTTCACAAAGGTTGGAGGGTAACCTAAGACTGGATATGTCCAGTTATCCTAGCAAGTCTCTGGGGTCCAAAGTTGAGACTGTTCATCCTTCAGGGAAGGGAGCCTTAGCTAAGGCAATGAGGGCAGTGGGGCAGGTGAGCCTCTACCTGCTCAACACCCCGAGTCTCTCACTCTCTTTTCTTTCCTTCTGATACCTCCCCACATTCTCTCCTGAATCCATTAACACATTCTCCTCTTGATAGCATCCTTTATTTTCTCATTACAAATTGGCATATATTTTCAGAGAAAATTAAAACGTACAGAAAAGTTGATATTAAAAGTGAAGACTAGGGACTTCCCTGGTGGCGCAGTGGCTAAGAATCCGCCTGCCAATGCAGGGGACACGGGTTCGAGCCCTGGTCCGGGAAGATCCCACAAGCCGCGGAGCAACTAAGCCCGTGCGCCACAACTACTGAGCCTGCGCTCTAGACCCCGCGAGCCACAACTACTGGAGCCCACGTGCCTAGAGCCCGTGCCACAGCAAAAGAAGCCACAGCAATGAGAAGGTCGCATGCCACACAAAGAGTAGCCCCCGCTCGTCTCAATTAGAGAAAGCCCACGCGCAGCAACAAAGACTCAACGCAGCCAAAAATTAATTAATTTTTAAAAATCCTGAAGACTAGATAATCAGTGTTAATATTATGCCCTATTTCTTTCTCATTTTTCCCTATGCATGTATACTTTTAAAAGAAAAAACAGCACGGAATCAAATAATGGCTATATAGGGAATTTGTGTTCTCTTTTTATTCTCTAACCTCATAAATGTTAACATCTCTCGTATCTTTAATTATTTTTTTTTGAGTCAAGATTTTTAATAGCATCATAAGAACCCACCTTGTGATTGTTTTGCTTACCAGCATTTATGCAGTGCTGGGCCTATGCTAGACACTTGATATAAGTGTTTCGGATAAAGGAGTTACTATTTAACGACTCAATTATTGATGGACATTTCGATTACTTCCAACTTTTTCTCTATTGTTAATAACACCACAATTTTTATGTCTGATGATTTCCTTCAGTTGAATTCCTACAAGTGGTGTGTATATATACATATGTATATAAACACATATATACATATACATGTATATTCTGATGTGTATACCAAATTTTATTCCACAAAGATTGTTCTAATATTTCATTGTTCTGATATTTCAAACGTTTCTAGTTTGAGCTTTTTTAAAAACTACACTTGCAGTTAAATACATAAAAGATATATGCTATTTGTACTCATGCATTGTGATGCTTGGTTTCCAGTCTACATCTTTTTATAATCTCTTGGAACTCCTAAGATGAAGGTAGAAAAAAAGATTCATTTTTTTCTATCTCTCTACTTAAAAAAATCAATAAATATTTGTTGAGCTGTAAATGTGTGGGGTAAGAATTTGATTACTACATGATAATTGAAATATAATTTTTATCCTTAAATTATAGTCTAATAAAAGAAAGAAGACTCACAAATGAATTATATAATAGCACAGATATGAGGGACTACCATTTTATAGAAAATCTTTGGAAGGAATGATTATTATTGCCGAGTGAAGAAACTAGTCTTAGAGTGGAATGGGTAGAATTCTGGTGAGGGCAGAGGAAATACATAGGAAATGAACAAGTGGCCCGGGGAATATGCCAATGTGTATGGGGGAACACTTTGCCTAACGTGTGAAGTGGGAAATAAGATAGGGAAGGAAAAAATAAAAGGAATGCAGCCCTTCATGTCAGGCAAAAGATTTTATATGTAAACTGATTTAATGATAATTAATTTTAAGGAGCTAAATAATAACAACAAAAATAAACAATCATAATACAGCACTGCTGGCAAGCACTTATTAAGCTCTTACTGTGTGCCAAGGGCTATGCAAGTTATCATGTTGATATTTTCCTTTTTAATATTCACATCAACACTATGAGGTAGTTGTTCTATCTTTATTTCTTACATGAACGGAGGCTGAGCATATTAATCCATATCAGTAAGACACTGGGATTACTGGGATTTGAACTCAGGTGTGTTTGACAGCATAGCTTATATTGAAAAATGAAAACGGAAGGGAAGGGAAGACGGAGAGAGAAAGACAGGGGTGGGGGGGAGAGAGAAAGAAAGAGAGAAAAAGAAAAGAGAAAGAGAAAGGAAGGAAGGAGGCAGGGAAGGAAGGAAGGAAGGAGGAAGGAAAAAGAAAGGAAAGAGAAAGAACAAAGAAAACAAACTTGGAAGAGAAAGGGTGTAGAAATCCGTGAGGTGGCTATTTCAGCGGTCTGGCTGAGGGAATATTTCCTACATTAGTGGCTTTCAAAGCTTAATGTTCAGACTCACGTGGGTAGTTTATTTAAACTAAGTTTCAAATCCTCAAACTATACCCCAGGAAAGAGTTTTCAGCAGGAAATGACCTAACTTTATGCACTTTAAAAAAAAGATCTCTCTGGCTACTCTTTAAGAGAGCAAATTGGATGCTGGGAGACCAGTTAGACGGCTGCAGTCAGGAGCTAGGTGACACTGGTTTGGATTAGGGGGTGGCAGGGCCATGGCAGTAAGTGGGTGGATTCAAGAGTTATTCTGACTAAAAGCCAAAGGGACATGGGAGAAAAAGCAGGTTGAGGGAGAGGATGAGTTGAGTTTTGAGGGCCTATAACATAGTTATATAGATGGAGCCACTGGGAAGTTTAAAAGAAAAGTTTGGAACTTGGGATTCAGAGATAGACTAGACATGATTCTCAGAAAATCATGCACATTTTGGGAGGTAGGGTAAAATTATCAACATAGATAAGACTTTTCAAAAGCAGATTATCATAAGAAAAGGAGAAACACCTTTACAGGCAGATGCTAGTAAATTGCTTATGTTTTACTGTTGTTGTTATCATCCTTGTAACTAGCATTTATGGGACACTTGCTAAGTTCCAAACACAATGCCAAGCACTTTTTAATATTCAAAAATATTTTGAATGTCCAGAAACTCCAGAAAATACAACGCCAATCCAATGTGGACTTAACAAGTATTTAACATCTTGCCATTCTTGTTTTAAATTGTTTTAAAGAATTGAGTTGAGACTAAACATTTTACATGCACTGCCTCAGATATTCTCCAAGAGGCCTAGGTGAGGTAGGTACATGTATTATCTCCTGTCCTCGGTTTTTCCCTTCAGGGGCATTCTCTATTCTTCTCTGTGTCCCCCTACCTTCATGGACTGCACAAAAGATTCTCTTGGCTTTTGGCTTTTAGCTGATTTCCACCAAGAGGGAGCATCTCGTGGAGACTGGAGGCAGGGAGGAGGGTAAGTCAGTGTGATTCACTATAAGGTCACCTTACAATGATCGTGTCCATGGCCAGAGGTCACTGTTGTGCTCAAAGGAACCTGTGCTCTCTCTCGTTTCAAGTTCCAGGAACCGCTATCCTGTCCTTTGTGGTCTAGAGGTGGGAATAATTTGGCTACTAGATATGGACAGTGCTGGGGTGGCATCTCCTGTTTTCTCTATACCCCATACATGCCTTTGTAATTTACCCCTTTGTAAATAAACCTCTTCAAATTTAACCTCACTTGGATACGTCATTTGTTTCTTATTGGAACCCTGACAGTGCAATCCTTTGTTACAGGTGAGGAAACTGAGGCTCACAGACGAGGAAGTAGCAGAATCCAGACTCAGTTCCAATCCATCAGACTCCAGAACTTGTGCTCTTATCCACTCTGTAGCATCGCCTCCCTACACTAGGCGAGGGAGGTAAAACGAGGGTGCAGAGAGAGTCAAGCTGACCATTGTAGAAGGAACTTAGTTTCCTGAACAAGCCAAGCTTGTGCCCAACTCTGGGCCTTGTTTTCACTCTTCAATTTGTATGAATTCTGTTCTGATTCCACTCTTTCTCATCATTTGCCTCTGAACATAATATCATATTTTCAAAGCGACTTCTTCACGATCCTAATTTATGGTACTCACCTGCTATTACCCAGCCACTCTCTCATATCACCCTATTTTATTTTCTTTATAGAACTTGTATTCTCTGGATGGATCCTCTATTTATTTGTTTACTTGTTTATTGGTATCTTTCCTACCCCTCACCCTCTGGCAGGTAGAAGGTCTAAGTGACCAGGGACCATATGGGTGGTGCTTACCCATATGTTCCCACTGATGAGGACATGGCCTGATACACAAAAGCAAGTGCTCAATAGTAATCAATGAATGCATGAATGAAGAAAAAAGGAAGAAATGAACAAGTGAATGCAATTATATCATTTTAAGGCTAACTAAGGTAACAGAGAGCTAAGGAGTGGGTAGTGGCCAGCTAGGAAAGAAAGCGAACAGAGATTTTTCTTTCTAGATGTTTGACTTTGAAGGGAGAAGGGTAGCACAACAGGATGGAGCCCCTATATCCCAGCTGAATTTATGGTTCAAAGAAAACAAAATCCATGCTTCTGAAATTCTATTATTTTAAAGAACCATTTCACTATGATTATACGCTATTTTAACACTTGCAATTATAGAACCAAAAGAAATGCCTTAAAATAAGAATCAAGAGAAACTGGATTATATATCTATCAGTTTTCAAATCATATTGATATATCTCCCACTTGGGAAGACATTTCTCCTCTTTTTTCTCTTTGTGGAATGGCAGCTTGTTGCATTTCTACTGCTGCTACAAGAGAACACAAGGATATAAATTAAATGGTTTATTTTGGAATGACTGTCCTTGTAAATCTTTGTCCTTTGAAATTAAAAGGTCAATGATATGTTCTGTATGCAAATTTAGTTGTTAAATGTATTGCACATTACTAGTCCTGGCAGACAGGGAAAACTACAAATTTATCATGGCCATGGCTTTGGGAACATGCCAGGTCATTATGCACACAGTGTGACAACTAATGACAGTCTTGTTAATTCTCTCTTTTCAGTGGCCTCTTCCACACACACACAAAGCTAAAACATACTTTGTCCATATGTCAAAACCAAATTCAATATCTTTTTAGACACCGTAATTGATTGCAATCCTTCATTCTGCTAAAGATTAAGCTGAACTTCTGCCCTTTAATAAAAACTTTAATAAAAACTCTCCAGTAAAATTTCATGTGGTCAAGTCTTACTTTTAGTTTTGATTTGGATGCTTTATATTGAAACTAAAAATTAGAAATGACGGGAACCACTGTTATTATAATATCTTGAATTTTATACGACTCTTTTCTTTAAGGAGCTTAAAATGCTTTCACATACAGTGTTTCATTCTTCAAAACGTCAGTCAAAAAAGGAGATGTTGATTTTCATTTTACATTCTTTCATGCTCAAAAAACGTTTGAATTGCTCACACACATGTGTTAATTTGTAAAAATTTAAAGAGAGGGGCAGGGGAGGGAGATGGAGAGATGGTCGTATCATGGACCACTGGAATTTAGGCATAAAAGAGACAGAATCCATTATTCTGGGTTACATAATGAAGTGGATGTGGAACTTTGTTTTAAGTCACTTGGGTTTGGGGGCTCTTTGTTACTGCACCATCACCTCCCCTATCTTGACCATATAGTATGAATAGTTACCTACATTAAAAAAATTCTTTGTATCATCTATGAAAATTACAACATTGAACAAAAATTCTAGGCTCCAATCCTATATCTAATACCTACCCACTGTGTAGCTAGAGCAAAGGATAGAAACTTTCTGAATCTCAATTTCCAGCTCTATATAATGAAATCCAAACTGCATCTCTCACATGGTTGTTATAAGAATTAATGAAAATCTTTGCCCAGTGACTGACATCTATTAAAAATGTATTAAATGGAATATCCATAAACACAGAATCCACAATTCCAGTGTAATAAGCTAGTGACCATCATTAAAAGTGGTCAGATTGGCAAGTCATAATTCCTGCTACCTTCCCCAATTTTGCTTCTTTAGAAATTCTAAGCCATCAACTGTAGCAGCTTCTCCAAAGCTGCTGTATCTTTAGTCATGTTGGTATTCATAATTTGTTAACTATAGTGAGTGCTAACTAGGAACTGTACTATTCCTTTATCTTGATCTGGGCCTTCCCAGTCTTAAATATCTGGTTCTCTTTCTGGAGACAGCAGGCAAAGCTCCCTCCTTAACACATCTCTAAGTGAGTACCTAATTTCAAGTCTGCAAAACTCTCATTCTATCCCACCGACGGTTTAGTCCTTCTCATCCCCTTAGGAAAGATGTCTCTAGTTATCTCTCTACAGGCCTGTGCGTCTTACTCTAGCTTTCCTTTCCATGTTGATCTGTCATCTTCTACTACAGAAAACTAAGAGGTCAATGGAAGCTTTGTATTTTAAGAACTTCTAAAATAGATTTTGCTCTACATTTTTATTAGTTGCCTAAAATAATCATGTGCTTTTCTATGTTTAAAAATAATACGTTGTTTCAATAGTGAAACACTGAAAGCTTTTACCCTAACATCAAGGACCAGAGAGGGAAGCCCACTTCACCACTGGTATTCAACTCTCCACTAGAAGTTCTAGTCAGAGCAATTAGGCAGTAAAATAAGACAAAAGGCATCCACACTGGAAAGGAAGAAGTAAGACCATCTTTTTTCACAAGTGACATGATTCTATATAGGGAAAATCCTAAAAAATTCACACATACACACAAAACCTATTAGAGATAATAAATTCAGCAAAGTTGATGGGTACAAGATCAGTATGTAAAAATCAGTTATATCTCTACACACTAGCAATGAACAATCTGAAAAGAAAATTAAGAAAATTCCATTACAACAGCATCAGAAAGAATAAAATGCTTGAGAATAAATTTAACCAAGGGGGTGTAAGACTTGTACCCTGAAAACTAAAAAAAATTGCTGAAAGAAATTGAAGAGGACACAAATAAATAGAAATTTCCCTGAAATTCTACTCAACACATAGTTTCACTGTTAAAAGTTTGGTATATATTATTTTAGACCTTTTTCTATTTAGTGTCAATTATGGTTCTTGGTTGGAAGCAATAGAAACTGTCATACTGTGTGATATATGGCTTTTTTACTTTACGTCTCCAAGTTTTACCTTAAGTATCTGGTAAATGAAAATAATATCAGGACATACCGCACTGGTTATTGTGAGAAGTAAAGGAGCTACAGCACACAAAATATATAAAACAGTATCTATTACAAAGAAAGAGGTTAATACCTATTTGTTACTATTATTATTTTCATATTTTCATTATTGTTGTTATAAGTGGTTTTCAAAATCAAGTGTAGCTTATTATGCAAAACTCTCTATTATAGATGGCCTCATATTACATCCTAACTTACCACTCCCAAATCAAAAAATTATTTTCCTCTCTTGTAAGAATACTTTCCTTACTTTTATTCAATCTGACTTGTTAATTTTCTTCATCTGCACTTTAACTTACAAAGAAAATATTTTTCTTCAATGCCATTTCCTTCTATCAGCAAATCCAACTCAAAAATTTATATAAAACCTACTTAAGTCTCAACACTTCTACCACACATGCTCTGATCACAATGGCCCCTGATAGCCATCTAGTGGCGATAATATGTGTGTTAGATTGCATTATTCTTCAAAGTGTTTGCCTTTCAGTAAGAGACCCCACTCTACAGGAGGCCTTCTTACACAAGGCTATATGACTTGCTCGAGCCAATGGAAAGCAAGTGGAAGTGACATGTATTACTGATTCTGGTGATGGTTGCACAACTTTATGAACATACTAAAAACTGTGAATTATATGTGTTAAATGAGTAAATTCTATGGTATGTGGATTATATCTCAACAAATCTGTTACAAAAATACAGTACAATAGATATACAATACTAAAATACAATAAAATTTAATATACTTAAAGTAGAATTAATGAGAAGAGATGATAAAATAAATATTTTAGATTGTAAAAAAAGTATGTGAAATATTTCTATGAAGAAAAGCCACATGGAAGACATAATTAATGTTTGTGAAGTTTCTGAGGTACTCGTTCTAATTTCTGTAAGTTATATAGAAAACATTATCAACATAATAGTTGATATCAAACATGTCATATCAATATAATAGCATTGGCTTGGATTATAGCATTGGTTCATCTATGAGTGACAGAAACCCCTAAATAATGGTGGCATAAACATTACTGAAATATACACTTCTCTGATATAAATGCAGGTAATCTACGACAGGTAAGTTGGCACAAAGAGCACCAGGAATCCAGGTGCCCTTTAATTTGTTGTTTCATCATCCTCAACTCTTGCCTTCTACCTCATACTACAAGATGGCTGCTCCAACTCCATCATACCCACAGTTTGGCCCCAAGAAGACAAGAAAGGGCAGGAGAGGGGCATGCCTCCTTTAGTGGTGTTACCCAAAAGCTACACAAACGTCTTCCATTTATTCAAATTACCATACCAAACTGAAAGAGATACTTGGAGTTTTTATTTTGTTCAGCAAAGAGCCCAGATCACATTAGGGGTTTTACGCTAGAGAAACAAGGCAGAATTCCTGTTTGGTGACAACCTGTGGTCTCTGCTCAAACAACCAAAAGGCAGAATGCCCAGAAATGCTCCACGAATAATTTCACTATGCTCCAGGGCAAAAGCCATTTATAGAAATCCTGTTCTTTACATCAGCCTCTATTCTAAATACTTTGTGAACATTAGTGCATCTCATTTAGGGAGAACAAGCAGTCTCATGCAGGGTCACAAATAAAACAAGGAACAAGAAGAAACATGAGGAGTCCCTGTGCTGGGTGACACTCAACTCGGTATGGGGAAGGTAAGTGGGAAGGAGGGGTCCTGGCACATTGACAAGCATTGCCCTGCTGAATGTGATAACTAGCTCACAGTTACCACTTATTAAAACATGTGGAATCATGAGTCTACAATTAAAAGATATTCCAACTATTTAAGAGAGGCCAGATATCTGAATTTTTATTGAAATCTGGATTTTATAGAAAATCACCTTTTTCTTAATTTTGTTTAAAAACGACATGCAGCTTGCCTGTCGACCACCAATTTGAGATATCTGGCTGAGAACAGTGAGATAATGTATCAGCTGCTGAAAAAAGGATGGCCCGTCAGACTCTGAAAGTAACCTTTGTGCTGAGAATTATTATAAAGGGTGGTGACAATGAGGCGGGACTTATCATCATTACCGACTTATTGAGTATGAGAATGTTTATTGAGCATTTCCGTTGGCAGGTATTGTACTCAACCCTTTTCACGTTCATTATCTTGCTTACACAAAAGTCTTGTGCTGGGCTTCCCTGGTGGCACAGTGGTTGAGAGTCTACCTGCCGATGCAGGGGACACAGGTTCGTGCCCTGGTACAGGAAGATCCCACATGCCACGGAGCGGCTGGGCCCGTGAGCCATGGCTGCTAAGCCTGCGCGTCGGAGCCTGTGCTTTGCAACGGGAGAGGCCACAACAGTGAGAGGCCCGCGTACTGCCAAAAAAAAAAAAAAAAAAAAAGTCTTGTGTTATTTCTTTTTTTTTAAAGGGGAGTGGATGGAAATTGTGGGCTATATATCTTTAGTAACAGGCCCAGGGTCACACAGCTGGTAAGGGAAATAGTTGGGACTTCAATCTGGCCCTGTCAGATATCCAAACCCATGTCCTTAATCTTCATTTAATATCATATGAAGGGACTTCCCTGGTGGCACAGTGGTTAGGAATCCACCTGCCAATGCAGGGGACACGGGTTCAATCCCTGGTCTGGGAAGATCCCACGTTCCATGTAGCAACTAAGCCTGTGCACAGCAACTACAGACCCTGTGCTCTAGAGCCCGCGAGCCACAACTACTGAGCCCACGTGCCAACTACTGAAGTCCGCATGCCTAGAGCCTGGCTCCGCAACAAAGGAAGCCACCACAAGGAGAAGCCCATACACTGCAACAAAGAGTAGCCCCCGCTCGCCACAACTAGACAAAGCCCGTGCGCAGCAACAAAGACCCAACACAGCCCAAAACAAAGATATAAAAATATCAAAAAATATATATATCATATGCAATTTTTCTGCCTTTCCTGGAACAACATAGGGCAGGTTTGCCACAATATAAAAATAGAAATTTAAGTAGTGATGCAGAATCTCAGCATTTAAGCACAGAGTCATCCTGTCAGAGAAACAGCACAGAAGATATAAGAGGAGGATAAGCCAAAGTCTGAAAAGCCTCCAGAGGACCTCCCTGCTCAAAATATCATACATTATCTTTAAACAACACCTGGAGGGCCCTCACACCATTTATCCCATTAAATGAAAGAGAAATTTTGACAGTTACCATTTCGTGGCTTGAAACCCACAGTGGAGATATGCAACTTATTTAGCACAGGTGTTTAACTGTGATAAATTGGAGGAAGTCCCAGGATTCAGTGTCCTCAAACTAACACTACCTTCTAGGTAGAGCAGGGTACTGGCTTTCTGTCAACAAACTTGCTTGTAAAATTTCAAGGGTGGTGACCTATAGGAGATCCACAGGGGTAGATCAGGAGGTTGGGCATGTGCGGAGGGGACAGAATACTTAAACCTTCCCCACGATGACAAAATACTATGGAGGATAAACAGGAAGACTTTGTGCTTATTATGTTTCTGAAAATCTACTTTTTTTTAACGCAACATTAAATACTAAAAGCACGTGGGTATCTTAGTGAGAGACAGATTACATTGCCATTTTGCATGTTAAGGGAAATTTATGTTGACTGCTTTGGGCAAATCTATCTGCTCATGAAGAGTGAACAAATGTTTCCATGATCTGCCACGAGAAATCAGTGCATGTTTTAGTTAATCGAACATGGAGTAACAGAGGACTTCTGTTTCCAACTGATGTGAAGTAACTGGGACTAGAATTATCTTCCCACCTGAAACAATGGAAAAACCAAATAAAATATATGAACCAATGCTTTTCAAAGACACTGAACATCAGGCAATGAAGGAAAGTGATTCTGGAAAGATAGAAAAAAATGAGGCTAGCCCTACAATTGACCTAGCTAACTGACTTGAGAGCTTCCAAGCCACAATACAAGGAAGAACTGAGGCAGAACCTGGTGGACTCCACAGGTGAAGAGACAGAGCTGAGAGTCTGGGGGGACCAAAGCTGCTAGAGTTGGTAGAGTACCAGGGAGGAGGGGTCTACACAGAGAGAGTATTCAGAGAATTGCAGGGAATCACTCTCAAGTATCCAGTAGAGGACTTATTTATGCGATGTGTGAGGAAACTATCAGAAACCCAGCAAAGATCACTTGAAAGGTGCATAGCACCTTTATAGTGCATAGAACCCAGGCAGGGCCAAAAATAGTCTATTCTCTCAAGCCAGATTGGGAAAACTCAAAATTCACAGGGCATTGGGTAGAGCAAATCAGAAGAGTCTTGCCCCAGTAGTGGGTAATAATTAACCCTGTTAAAAAAGGAAACTGAAAAAAAAAATTAAATGCTTTCCAAACAAGTGAATTGCATATCAAAAAATGCTTAAGGGAGGAGCTTCAAGATGGCGGAAGAGTAACACGTGATCACCTTCCTCCCCACAAATACATCAGAAATACATCTACATGTGGAACAACTCCTACAGAACACCTACTGAACGCTGGCAGAAGACCTCAGACCTCCCAAAAGGCAAGAAACCCCCCACGTACCTGGGTAGGGCAAAAGAAAAAAGAATAAACAGAGACAAAAGGATAGGGACGGGACCTGCACCAGTGGGAGGGAGCTGTGAAGGAGGAAAGGTTTCCACACACTAGGAGCCCCTTCGCAGGCAGAGACTGCGGGTGGCAGAGGGGGAAGCTTCGGAGCCGCGGAGGAGAGCACAGCAACAGGGGTGCGGAGGGCAAAGCAGAGAGATTCCCGCACAGAGGATCGGGGCCGACCGGCACTCACCAGCGCGAGAGGCTTGTCAGCTCACCTGCCGGGGCGGGCGGGGGCTGCGAGCTGAGGCTCAGGCTTTGGAGGTCGGATTGCAGGGAGAGGACTGGGGTTGGCAGCGTGAACACAGCCTGAAGGGGGCTAGTGAGCCACAGCTGGCCGGGAGGAAGTCCGGGAAAATGTCTGGACCTGCCAAAGAGACAAGAGACTTTTTCTTGCCTCTTTGTTTCCTGGTGCGCGAGGAGAGAGGATTCAGAGCGCCGCTTAAAGGAGCTCCAGAGGCGGGCACGAGCCACGGTTACCAGCGCGGACACCAGAGACGGGCATGAGAAGCTAAGGCTGGTGCTGCCGCCACCAAGAAGCCTGTGAGGAAGCCCAGGTCACTCTCCACACCTCCCTTCTGGGGAGCCTGTGCAGCCCGCCACTGCCAGGGTCCCGTGATCCAGGGACAACTTCCCCGGGAGAACACACAGCGCGCCCCAGGCTGGTGCAACGTCACGCCGGCCTCTGCCGCCGCAGGCTCACCCCGCACTCCGTACCCCTCCCTCCCCCAGCCTGAGTGAGCCGGAGCCCCGGAATCAGCGGCTCCTTTAACCCCGTCCTGTCTGATGGAAGAACAGATGCCCTCCGGCGACCTACACGCAGAGGCGGGGCCAAATCCAAAGCTGAAGGCCGGGAGCTGTGCAAACAAAGAAGAGAAAGGGAAATCCCTCCCAGCAGCCTCAGAAGCAGTGGATTAAATGTCCACAATCAACTTGATGTACCCTGCATCTGTGGAATACCTGAATAGACAACAAATCATCCCAAATTGAGGAGGTGGACTTTGGGAGCAATGATATATATATTCTGTCCCCTTTTTCTCTTTTTGTGAGTGTGTATGTGTATGCTTCTGTGTGTGATTTTGTCTGTATAGCTTTGCTTTTACCATTTGTCCTAGGGTTCTGTCTGTCCATTTGTTTTGTTTTGGTTTTTTTCCTTAAAAATATTTTTTTGTTAATAATTATTTTTTGTTTTAATAACTTTATTTTACTTTATTTTATTTAATCTTCTTCTTTCTTTCTTTCTTTTTTTCCCTCCCTTTTATTCTGAGCCGTGTGGATGAAAGGCTCTTGGTGCTGCAGCCAGGAGTCAGTGCTGTGCCTCTGAGGTGGGAGAGCCAAGTTCAAGACGCTGGTCCACAAAAGACATCCCAGATCCACAAAATATCAAATGGTGAAAATCTCCCAGAGATCTCCATCTCAACACCAAGACCCAGCTTCACTCAACAACCAGCAAGCTACAGTGCTGGGCACCGTATGCCAAACAACTAGCAAGACAGGAACACAACCCCACCCATTAGCAGAGAGGCTGCCTAAAATCATAATAAGGCCAAAGACACCCCAAAACACACCACCAGACGTGGACCTGCCCACCAGAAAGACAAGATCCAGCCTCATCCACCAGAACACAGGCACTAGTCCCCTCCACCAGGAAGCCTACACAACCCACTGAACTGACCTTAGCCACTGGGGACAGACGCTAAAAACAATGGAAACTACAAACCTGCAGCCTGTGTAAAGGAGACCTCAAACACAGTAAGTTAAGCAAAATGAGAGGACAGAAAAACACAGCAGATGAAGGAGCAAGCTAAAAACCCACCAGACCTAACAAATGAAGAGGAAATCGGCAGTCTACCTGAAAAAGAATTCAGAATAATGATAGTAAAGATGATCCAAAATCTTGGAAATATAATGGAGAAAATACAAGAAACTTTTAACAAGGACCTAGAAGAACTAAAGAGCAAACAAACAGTGATGAACAACACAATAAATGAAATTAAAAATTCTTCAGAAGGGATCAATAGCAGAAGAACGGATAAGTGACCTGGAAGATAAAATAGTGGAAATAACTATTGCAGAGCAGAATAAAGAAAAAACAATGAAAAGAATTGAGGACAGTCTCAGAGACTTCTTGGACAACATTAAACATGCCAACATTCGAATTACACGGTCCCAGAAGAAGAGAAAAAGAAAGGGACTGAGAAAATATTTGAAGAGATTATAGTTGAAAACTTCCCTGAATTGGGAAGGAAATAGTTAATCAAGTCCAGGAAGCACAGAGAGTCCCATAAAGGATAAATCCAAGGAGAAACACGCCAAGACACATATTATTCAAACTATCAAAAATTAAATACAAAGAACAAATATTAAGAGCAGCAAGGGAAAAATAACAAATAACCCATAAAGGAATCCCCATAAGGTTAAGAGCTGATCTTCCAGCAGAAACTCTTCAAGCCAGAAGGGAGTGGCAAGACATATTTAAAGTGATAAAGGAGAAAAACCTACAACCAAGATTACCCAGCAAGGATCTCATTCAGATTTGACGGAGAAATTAAAAGCTTTACAGACAAGCAAAAGCTAAGAGAATTCACCAACACCAAACCAGCTTTACAACAAAGGCTAAAGGAACTTCTCTAGGCAGGAAACACAAGAGAAGGAAAAGACGTACAATAATAAACCGAAAACAATTAAGAAAATGGTAATAGGAACATACCTATTGATAATTACCTTAAATGTAAATGGATTAAATGCTCCAACCAAAAGATATAGACAGGCTGAATGGATACAAAAACAAGGCCTGTATAAATGCTGTCTACAAGAGACCCACTTCAGACCCAGGGACACACACAGACTGAAAGTGAGGGGATGGAAAAAGATATTCCATGCAAATGGAAATCAAAAGAAAGCTGGAGTAGCAATTCTCATATCAGACAAAATAGACTTTAAAACAAAGTCTATTACAAGAGACAATGAAGGACACTACATAATGATCAAGGGATCAATCCAGGAAAAAGATATAACAATTGTAAATATTTATGCGCCCAACATAGGAGCACCTCAATATATAAGGCAAATACTAACAGCCATAAAAGGGGAAATCGACAATAACACAATCATAGTAGGTGACTGTAACACCCCACTTTCACCAATGGACAGATCATCCAAAATGAAAATAAATAAGGAAACACAAGCTTTAAATGATACATTAAACAAGATGGACTTAATTGATATTTATAGGACACTGCATCCAAAAACAACAGAATACACATTCTTCTCAAGTGCTCATGGAATGTTCCCCAGGATAGATCATATCTTGGGTCACAAATCAAGCCTTGGTAAATTTAAGAAAATTGAAATTGTATCAAGTATCTTTTCCAACCACAATGCTATGACACTAGATATCAATTACAGGAAAAAAACCTGTAAGAAATACAAACACATGGAGGCTAAACAACACACTACTTCATAACCAAGAGATCGCTGAAGAAATCAAAGAGGAAATCAAAAAGTACATAGAAACAAATGACAATGGAGACAGGACGACCCAAAACTTACGGGATGCAGCAAAAGCAGTTCTAAGAGAGAAGTTTATAGCTACGCAAGCCTACCCTAAGAAACAAGAAACATCTCAAATAATCAACCTAACCTTACACCTAAAGCAATTAGAGAAAGAAAAACAAAAAATCCCCAAAGTTAGCAGAGGAAAGAAATAATAAAAGTCAGATCAGAAATAAATGAAAAAGAAATGAAGGAAACGATAGCAAAGATCAACAAAACTAAAAGCTGGTTCTTTGAGAAGATAAACAAAATGATAAACCATTAGCCAGACTTATCAAGAAAAAAGGGAGAAGACTCAAATCAATAGAATTAGAAATGAAAAAGGAAAAGTAACAACTGACACTGCAGAAATACAAAAGATCATGAGAGATTACTACAAGCAACTCTATGCCAATAAAATGGACAACCTGGAAGAAATGGACAAATTCTTAGAAATGCACAACCTTCCAAGACTGAACCAGGAAGAAATAGAAAATATAAACACAGCAATCACAAACACTGAAATTGAAACTGTGATTAAAAATCTTCCAACAAACAAAAGCCCAGGACCAGATGACTTCACAGGCAAATTCTATCAAACATTTAGAGAAGAGCTAACACCTATCCTTCTCAAACTCTTCCAAAATATAACACAGGGAGGAACACTCCCAAACTCATTCTATGAGGCCATCATCACCCTGATACCAAAACCAGACAAAGATGTCACAAAGAAAGAAAACTACAGGCCAATATCACTGATGAGCATAGATGCAAAAATCCTCAACAAAATACTAGCAAACAGAATCCAACAGCACACGAAAAGGATTGTACACTATGGTCAGGTGGGGTTTATCCCAGGAAAGCAAGAATTCTTCAATATACACAAATCAATCAACATGATACACCATGTTAACAAATTGAAGGAGAAAAACCATATGATCATCTCGATAGATGCAGAGAAAGCTTTTGACAAAATTCAACACCCGTTTATGAAAAAAACCCTCCAGAACGTAGGCATAGAGGGAACTTTCCTCAACATAATAAAGGCCATATAGGACAAACCCACAGCCAACAGCATCCTCAACGGTGAAAAACTGAAACCATTTCCACTAAGATCAGGAACAAGATAAGGTTGCCCACTCTCACCACTATTATTCAACATAGTTTTGGAAGTTTTAGCCACAGCAATCAGAGAAGAAAAAGAAATAAAAGGAATCCAAATTGGAAAAGAAGAAGTAAAACTGTCACTGTTTGCAGATGACATGTTACTATACATAGAGAATCCTAAAGATGCTACCAGAAAACTACTAGAGCTAATCAATGAATTTGGTAAAGTAGCAGGATACAAAATTAATGCACAGAAATCTCTGGCATTCCTATACACTAATGATGAATAATCTGAAAGTGAAATTAAGAAAACACTCCCATTTACCACTGCAACAAAAAGAATAAAATATCTAGGAATAAACCTACCTAAAGAGACAAAAGACCTGTATGCAGAAAATTATAAGACACTGATGAAAGAAATTAAAGATGATACAAATAGACGGAGAGATATACCAAGTTCTTGGATTGGAAGAATCAACATTGTGAAAATGACTCTACTACACAAAGTAATCTACAGATTTAATGCAATCCCTATCAAACTACCAATGGCATTTTTCACAGAACTAGAACAAAAAAAGTCACAATTTGTATGGAAACACAAAAGACCCTGAATAGCCAAAGCAATCTTGAGAAAGAAAAACGGAGCTGGAGGAATCAGGCTCCCTGACTTCAGACTATACTACAAAGCTACAGTAATCAAGACAGTATGGTACTGGCACAAAAACAGAAATATAAATCAATGGAACAGGATAGAAAGCCCAGAGATAAACCCACTCCCATATGGTCACCCTATCTTTGATAAAGGAGGCAAAAATATACAGTGGAGAAAAGACAGCCTCTTCAATAAGTGGTGCTGGGAAAACTGGACAGCTACATGTAAAAGAATGAAATTAGAACACTCCCTAACACCATACATGAAAATAAAGTCAAAATGGATTAAAGACCTAAATATAAGGCCAGACAGTATAAAACTCTTAGAGGAAAACATAGGTAGAACACTCTATGACATAAATCACAGCAAGATCCTTTTTGACCCACCTCCTGGAGAAATGGAAATAAAAACAAAAATAAACAAATGGGACCTAATGAAACTTCAAAGCTTTTGCACAGCAAAGGAAACCATAAACAAGATGAAAAGACAACCCTCAGAATGGGAGAAAATATTTGCAGATGAAGCAACTGACAAAGGATTAATCTCCAAAATTTACAAGCAGCTCATGCAGCTCAATATTAAAAACACAAACAACCCAATCCAAAAATGGGCAGAAGACCTAAATAGACATTTCTCCAAAGAAGACATACAGATGGCCAACAAACACATGAAAGAATGCTCAACATCATTAATCATTAGAGAAATGCAAATCAAAACTACAATGAGATATCATCTCACACCAGTCAGAATGGCCATCATCAAAAAATCTAGAAACAATAAATGCCTAGAGGGTGTGGAGAAAAGGGAACCCTCTTGCACTGTTGGTGGGAATGTAAATTGATACAGCCACTATGGAGAACAGTATGGAGGTTCCTTAAAAAAGTAAACATATAACTACCATATGACCCAGCAATCCCACTACTGGGCATATACCCTGAGAAAACCAAAATTCAAAAAGAGTCATGTACCAAAATGTTCATTGCAGCTCTATTTACAATAGCCAGGACATGGAAGCAACCTAAGTGTCCATCAACAGATGAATGGATAAAGAAGATGTGGCACACATATACAATGGAATATTACTCAGCCATAAAAAGGAACAAAACTGAGTTATTTTTAGTGAGGTGGATGGACCTAGAGACTGTCATACAGAGTGAAGTAAGTCAGAAGGAGAAAAACAAATACTGTATGCTAACACATGTATACGGAATCTAAAAGAAGAAAAAAAAAATTGGTCAGAAGAACTTAGGGGCAAGATGGGAATAAAGATGCAGACCTACTAGAGAATGGACTTGAGGATATGGGGATGGGGATGGGGATGGGGAAGGGTAAGCCGGGACAAAGTGACAGAGTGGCATGGACATATATGCACTACCAAACGTAAAATAGATAGCTAGTGGGAAGCAGCCGCATAGCACAGGGCGATCACCTGGGTGCTTTGTGACCACCTAGAGGAGTGGGATAGGGAGGGTGGGAGGGAGGAAGATGCAAGAGGGAATAGATATGGGGACATAGGTATATGTATAACTGATTCACCTTGTTATAAAGCAGAAACTCACACACCATTGTAAAGCAATTATACTCTAATAAAGGTGTTTAAAAAAAAAAGCTTAAGAATATTTATAGGAATATAAAATATCCAACAGCCCACAAGATAAAATTAACAATGCCTGATATCTTTCAAAAATTATCAGGAATGCAAAGATGTAGAAAAATGACACAATCATGAGGAGAAAAATCAAAGGACCAAAATTGTATCAGAACTGACACTGTTGTTGGGATTAGCAGATAAAAATATTAAAACAGTTAGTATAACTGTATTCCCTTTATTTGAAAAGTTGGGTAGTACATGGAAGAGTTAAAAACTCAAATCTAACTTCTCGAAGTGAAAACTATAATCCTGAGATGACAAATGCACTGAATGGTATTAGTGGATGATTCATCATTGCTGGGGGAAAAAGGTAAGTGTACTTGAAGATACAGCAATATAAAGTATCTGAAATGGAATACACAAAGAAAAATGATTTTTAAAAATGGACAGAGCATTATTGAGCTGTGGGACAAATTTAAGCAGCCTAATATACGTGTAGTTGGAGTCTGTAAAAAGAGAAGGGTGACAGAGAAAAAATATTTGAATAAATAATGGCTAGAAGTTTCCAAATTTGTTGAAAATGATAAAACCATGGATCCAAGAACATCAACAAACCCCCAAAGCAAGGAACATGGAGAAAATCACACCAAGGCACATCATAATCAAGTTGCTTAAAAGTAGGAGTTAAAAAGAAAAATTTGAAAAGCAGCCAGAGAAAAGAGATGTACTACATCTACAAATAAAATGAGGAAATGGCATATTTCGCATTGAAAATAATACAAAACAGTAGAGTAACATTTGCAAAGTACTGAAAGAAAAGAAAAAAACTATCAACCCAGAAAGTAGAACTATATCCAGTAAAAATATCTTTTAAAAGTGAAAGTGCAATAGAGACTTTTCAGGCATACAGAGCTGAAATAATTCCCTGTTGTCAGAGTTGCAGTACAAGTAATGTTAAAGGAAGTCCATTAGGCCGAAGGAAAATGATACTCAATGGATATATGAATGTACAAAAAGGAATAAAGAGTGCTGGAAATGCTAACTATATGGGTCAATATACAAGACATTTTCTTATTATTTAAACCTCTTTAAATGATAATTAAGTGTTTAAACAAAAGTAATCACAATGAGTGTGAGGTTTATAACATTTGTAAAAGAAAAATACATGACAGCAGTAACACAAAGGCAAAGAGGAGAGAAACTGAAGTATCTAATTATAAGGTTTTTAATATGTGAAATGCAGCACCGTTACTTGCAGTTAAACAGTGGCAAGTTAAAAGTACATACTATCAATCCTAAAGCAACCAGTAAAATATCCACCCCAAACTTTAAGCTAATAAGCTGATAAAAGAGGCAAAGTACAGTGTAAAAAATAAACATGTGATCCAAAAGAAGGAAGAAAATGTGGGAAAGGAAACCAAAACCTGATGTTTCAAATAGAAAATTAACGGCAAGATGAAAAATGAAAATTTAATCACATCAAGTGTTAAAATGCCTTTAATCTCCACTTAAAATGCAGAGACTGTCAAATTGGTGAGAAAAGCAAGAGCCAACTATAAGATGCTCAGAAGAAATGCACCTTCAATATATAAACACACATAAATTAAAATTAAAAGATGGTAAAATACATACTATGCTAACATTAATCAATGGAAAGCAAAGGGGGCTGTACTAATCTCAGACAAATTAGATTTCAGAGCAAAGAATCTTTCCAGGGATAAAGGTCATTTCATAATGATTAAGGGATCAATTTATCAAGCAAGCAAAATAATCCAAAGTGTTTATGCACCTAATAACAGAGCTTCAAAGCAATTGAAGCAAAAACGATAGAACTGCAAGGAAAAACAAATCCACAACTATAACGGGAGATTTTAATACCACTCTCGATAATTGAAAATCCTAATCAAAATCCCAGGAGGCTTTTTTTTTTGAAATTGACAAAATTATTCTAAAATGTGTATGGAAATGCAAAGGACCTAGAATGGCCAAAACAACTTGGAAAAAGAAGAACAAATTTGGGGAACTAGCATTACCTGATTTAAACACTTATTAAAAACTACAGTAATTGAGACACTGTAGTATTAGCATCACGTTAGACAAATAGATCAACGGCACAGAGTAGAGATTTCAGAAATACACCCATGCATATAAGGACAATTTATTTCTGACAAAGATGCATGGCAAATTCAGAGGAGGAAGAAGAGTTTTTCAACAAATAATACTGAAACATTTGGATACCTGGATGGAAAATGCCTTGTCTTCAACCATATACAAATATTAAGTCAAAAAATAAATGCTCAACCTAAAACTATAAAGTTTCTAGAAGAAAACATGGAGGGAAATCTTTGTGTCCTTAGGTTAGGCAAACATTTCTTAGATATTACACCAAAAGCATGATTCACAAAGAACAAATTGATCAAGTGGCCATCTTCAGAATTAAAAAGTGTTTTCAAAAAACACTGTTTAGGGAATGAAAAGACAAAGCCGCAGACTGGGAGAAAATATTTGCAAAGCACATATTTAATAAAGGATGTATATCCCAAATATATAAACAATTCTCAGAAAAAGAAAACCTGATTTAAAATACGGGCAAAAATTATGAACAGACGCTTCACGGAAGAAAATATACGAATGGTAAATAAGAACATGAAATGATATGACACATCGTCAGTCATTAGTGAAATGCAAATTAAAGGCACAATGATATATATACCTTTCAGAATGACTAAAATTAAAAGGTCTTACCATCGCACATGGCTATAAGGCAACTGGAATTCTCATCCACTGCTGGTGAGAATGTCAACTTAAGCAATGAAAAGTTAAACATACAGCTACCACATGACCTAGCCATTCTACTCCTAGGTCTTTACCCAGGAGATTTCAAAGCGTATATTCATACATCTGTGTTCACAGCAGCTTTCTTTGTAATAGCCAAAACCTGGAAACATTCCAAACTCCCATCAATAGGTGAATGAATAAACAAATTGCTACATATCCATACAATGGAATAATAAGAAATGAACTATTGATAAATACAATAAATTTATCATGGATGGATACCAAATAGTTATGCTGAGTGAAAGAAAAGTACATACTCTTTTCAATAAATGATGTGTGGCAAACAACATCCCCATGTGAAAGAATGAAACTGTTATCTTACACCATATACAAAAATTAACTCAACATGCATCAAAGACCTAAACGTAAGAGTGAAAATTATAAAAGTCACAAGACAATGTGGGGGACAGTTTCACAATAGTGAATTTGGAAATAATTTCTTGGATATGACACCAAATGCACAGCCAATAAAAGAAAAATAATAAATGGGGCTTCATCAAAATTAGAAACTTTTGTGCATTGAAAGATACTCTCAACAGAGTGAAAAACAACCTATGAATGGGAGAAAAATATTGGCAAATCATATTTCTGACAAAGGATTAATAGCCCAAATACATAAAAAATTTTAACCCAAAACAACCTGATTTAAAAATGAGCAAAGGACTTGAATAGACATTTATCCAAGAAGATATACAAATGGACAATTAGCACATGAAAAGATGCTCAACGTCTCTAATCATTATGAAAATGAGCATCAAAAGTGCAATGAGATACCACTTCACACCAATTAGGATGGCTATTATAAAAACAAACAGAAATAGAAAACAAGTGTTGGTGAGGATGTGAAGAAATTGGAACTTTTGTGTATTGCTGATGGGAAGGTAAAATGATGCAGCCACTATGGAAAACAATATAAAGCTTCCTCAAAAAATTAAACATAGAATTATTGTATGATCCAGCAATTCCACTTCTGAGTATATCATCAAAAGAACTGAAAGCAGAGACATGAACAGATATCAGTACACTTAAGTTCATAATAGCATTATTCACAAAAGTTGGGATCAACCCAAGTGTCCATTAACAGATGAATAAATGAACAAAATGTGATATATGCATGCAATGGAATATTATTTAGTCTTGAAAAGAAATGTAATTGGAAACATGCTGCAACATGGATGAACCTAGAAGACATTATGACATATGAAAAAAGCCAGTCACAAAAGGACACATGCTGTACGATTCCACTTATATGAAATATCTAGTGTGGTCAAATTCATAAAAAACAAAGTAGAATGGTGGCTAGGGACTGAGGGGAAAGAGAAATCAGGAGTTATTGTTCAATGGGTACAGAGCTTCAGTTAGGAAAGAGGTAAATAACTCCAGAGATGGATGGTGGTGATGGCTACACACTAATTTGAATGTACTTAATGCCACAAAACTGTACACTTCAAATTGGTTAAAATGGTAATTTAATGTTATCTATATTTTATCCCAATTTTTAAAAGAAAAAAAGTACATATTGTGTGATTCTTTTGCATAGGAAAAATTTTTTGCATAAAAATTTAAACCAATCTGTATTGAGAGAAAGCAGAGCAGTGATGGCTTGGGGATGTAGGATGGGGAAATATGGAAGAGAAGGATTACGAAAGGGTATGAGGAGTCTTTTGGGTGTGATGGATATATTCATTATCGTGAAGTGGTAATGGTTTCATGGATGTATACATATGTATGCATATGTCCAAATTTATACAATTGTACACATTAAATACATAAAGCTTACTATGTATCAATTATATCCTACAAGACCTTTTAAAAATTGATTAAGCATAAACAAATAGACCTTGAATCAATGACCTAAATGTAAGAGCTAAAACTGTAAAACTGTTAAAAGAAAACAGAGCGGTAATTCTTCATGGCTTTGCCTTTGGTGAAGCATTCTTAGATATGACACCAAAACATGAACAATAAAAGAAAAAATGTAGATAATTGAACATCCCCAAAATTAAAAACTTTTTTTGCTTCAAAGGAGACCATCAAGAAAGTGAAAAGATTAAATGTGAGAATATATTTGCAAATCGTATAATCAATAGGGAGTCATATCCAGTATCTATACAGAATCCTCACAACTCAATAATAAAAAGATAAATAACCCAGTTAAAAATGGGCAAAGGATCTGAGTTGATATTTCTCCAAGATGTACAAATGGCTTATGAGCAAATGAAATGCCACCTCATACCCTGTAGGAAGGCTGGAATCAAAAAGTCAGATAGCAACAAATGTTGGAAAAAATGTGAAGTGGTGCAAAATGGTGGTGGGAGTGTAAAATGGTGCAGCGACTTTGGAAAATAGTCTGGCAGCTCCTCAAATGATGGGACACAGAATTATCTTCTGACCCAGCAATTCCTCTCCTAGGTATAGACTCAAGAGATACGAAAACATACATCCACACAAAAACTTGTACACAGAGGTTCATATTGGCATTATTCCTAATAGCCAAAAGGTTGAAACAACACAAATGCCCATCAATGGACCAAAAGATAAATAAAATGTGGTACATCTATATGGTATAATATTATTCCACCATAAAAAGTAATGAAGCGTTGATACATGCTGCAAGGAATGAATCTTGAAAACATCATACCAAGTGAAAGAAGCCAGTAACAAAAGACTGCATACTACATGATTCCATCCATATAAAATGTCCAGAATATGGAAATCTATAGAAAGTTGATTAGTGGTTTCTCACAGCAACCTAAGATGGGGTGGGGGGAATTAGATGGTGATAGCTAAAGGGTACAGGGTTTCATGGTGATGTGATGAAAATGTTCTAAATTTGACTGTGGTAGTGATTGCACACAACTGTGAATATACTAAAAGCCATTGAAATGTACACTTTAAATGGGTGAATTGTATAGTATGTGAATTACATCTCAATAAAGTCATTTTTTCAAAGAGTAATAAGTAGATTTGTACGTTAACACAATTATGATAAAATTTGGTTCTCTCCCTTTCTATCTCATTAATAAGAAGATGATCAGAGTTATAGTTTCATCAGTCAGGATGTGCTCATTTATGCTGTGGTAACGAACAACCCTCAAATCTCAGTGGCATAAAATAGTAAAGGTCTGTTTTTCACTCACGTGTCCACCGCTAGCTGGCTGGGAGCTCAGCTCTTGCATCCTCATTCCAGGATCCAGGCTGCTGAAGCTGCCACAAAACAGAACATTACCTGGAAGAAAGAAAAAGAGAACACTGGAGGGTCTCACTCTAGTAAGCAAATGTTTTGCCGGAAAGTTAGTTCTATTACTTCTCATTGGCTCACACTCATTGGCTGAAAATAGTTACATGGCATCTTCCAACCACAGGGGACCGTGGTATTCAACTGGACTTCTTCCGAAAGGCAGAGAGTAGGAACTATTTGACAAAGAGCCCTAATATCGACCACACAGCTAATATTCATTCAGGGTTTATTATGTATCAGGAGCTGTTCTAAACCCTTGCATGTATCATCTCACTTAATACTCGCCAAAAAAACTAAGTAACAATTTTGAGGTTGGTGCTCTTATTATCATCAACACCAATATTTTATGCAGGAGAGAATTAAAACATAAAGGATGTTCCTAAGGTTAGTAAAGTATTAAATGATGACAGGTTAGAAATTCAGGTCTCCTAGCTCTCCCATCTAGTACCCTTCTAGCCACCATTGTCTTCCCCACTTTCCTGGGCAGCGCTGTTGTTTCTCAGGCTCATCTCAGGTCTGCTGAGGCTTCTGGAAACTTCAGACAGAGCAGCTTTGCTTTACCCCCTGTGCTTTAACTTATTCCATTTGTTTCTTGGCTGATGAAAAGAAAGTTGGGACAACTGTATTGTTCCATTCACTAATCTCCATCCCCATTGAGACAAACCATAAGGAAGAACAAATTCAAGCAAATGGATAAATCAGGCTCCTTTTCTATCTCTACGGTTAAAAATGCTTACTTCTATGTGAGTTAGGGCAAATGTTTTGATAAACACTGTCATTTATGTGAAGCATTGACTACAGCAGATTCTAGCTTGGAAAAAATAAAAATACATAATTCATACAAAGGCATCATTAAGTAGAGGAGTTAGCAGTGAATGATACTAACAAGGACCTAGTTCAAGAATACCAGGGCTTAGGGTTAAGAAATAATGTCTTTGATCTTTCAATAGAGCCTGTTATTCAGATTCAGCGTTCGTTGCATTAGTGCTGACTGATCGCCTGTGAGGCCTAGCACAGTGCCAAACTCATGGAAAATGTTTAATGACACCAGTTGAATTATTTTAGGGAATTGGTAAAAACTGAGGGATAATTGGAAGGAAGGATTCCAGGGCCACCAGGAATAGGAATACACTGGCTGGATAGGACACCAATCAAGTATAATGCTAAAGACATTACACAATCCTTCTGTTCTTCTGTTGTTTCTAACAATACAGATGCTGTTAATTTTTACGACTAAAGCAGACATTTGAACAGGTTAATATCAAACAAAACATCTGGACTGCATCATTGGCATCAACGGGTAGAGTGACAGTCCAGTGGGAGAAAAAAATGGGTAGTCTTCCCAAAATGACATGCAAGAAAGAAGCATCTTTTTCAAGTTGATGCTCTAAGTGTTCCGTTAGCAGTAGGAACTAGTCTAATGTGATAATAACCTCTCTCTGGGATGGTATCTTAAAAGGAAACAACTTCCCAGTTCTGTGACCTTTTGGAAGAAGAATCGCAGCAGGGAAAGGGAGTCTTGGCAAACACCCTCCAGCACTATGAAATCTTTGGAGCGACCCAACTTTGAAGACTGCCTACCATATTGCGAGCATGCATGCACAGTCAGGGAGAAAACCACCCAACTCTGATTTTCCAAAACCCATTTGAACTTTCCCCTAGATCTCCTTTTCGATACAAGGCGACCAAACCCCCTCGGAGATTGCTCAGAGGCAGTGAGGAACCACAGAGAAAGCACATTTTCATCAGGCTGTTATTATGGGAATGCTGCCAACAGGAAAAATAATGGGCAAAGAAAGAAAATTCTGATTATCCCACCAAGAGGCTTGAAGCATCAGCATCTGGCTTGAGGCCAAGAGATGGAAGGGAAATTAAATGACAAAATAAATCAAAGATGTCTTCTCCCTGCAATGTCTTTGAAAGGGCAGAATGCCGTCTGTTTTTGCTGCCCAGGGTTTTCCCCAAGTAACATATTTAGTGTTGATTTTTAGCTCATTATTGCAATTTTCTTTCAAGAGTTGTAACAGTCACAATTCAACTTCTGTCTCCTTTTTTTTTTTTTTCGGCCAGTAGTAAATCAAGCATTCTGTATGGGTCCTATCTGTGGTTTTCAGTTATCCTGGAGACTTTTCCCTTGACAGAGATAAAAAAGGAAGGCTTCAAAAGATTTTAGAATCAAGGGGATGTCACTTTTCATATAGGGAAGGAGGAGGGTTCAAAGATGGACTAGTACAGGGCTGTCCACAGGAAGGACTAACAACATAGTCACCAGTGCTGAGCGCACGGGAAAATCATAATAATTTCATTAATAACTACAAATATTTCTCAAACATTACTCTGTCCCAGGCACTCTGCAATGAGTTTTATACGCATAGTCTCTCTTAATTTGGATGGGAAACATGGTGGTGCTTTCTAAAGGATTTCGTTCAATTCAAAAGCTCGGTGCTTTGTGACCACCTAGAGGGGTGGGATAGGGAGGGTGGGAGGGAGATGCAAGAGGGAAGAGATATGCGGATATATGTATCCATATAGCTGATTCACTTTGTTATACAGCAGAAACTAACACAACATTGTAAAGCAATTATACTCCAATAAAGACGTTAACAAAAAAATGGCTTTTAAATAGGAAGTAATTTGGAAATTATCTTATGGTTTACAGATGTTAGTTATTAATGTGATGTGCACACCACGGGGTCATATTTTAATATATCAACCAATGTGTTTTTCATTTCTAATAACTCCTTTTCATCCTCTGGCCATTCTCCATGGAAGCAAGATTAGAGAGTACTCATTGTCTGAAAGAATCGTTAGTGTAACACAAAGGGAGAGAAATGAATTTTTGAGCTTCAAAAGCCCTGCAGAGCTGATCCCATGAACAACAGTTCTGGGAGAATAATGATGGTAAGAGGCACCTTTTCTATGTCCAGGCCAGAAGCTGGACAGCTTTCTTCCCAGTGACCCTGAGAAGCAGGGCTGGATTTTAACCCCTGGTAGGGTGCAGGAGAAACCTCAGGTCAATTTGGAAGAATCTGAGAATTTAGAAGACCTATGCTTCCTTCCTCTGATCCGCCCTGGGTAAGTGACATGTCACCCACCACCCCCTCACCCTCAGAACCACTGGGGAGTTTTAAGGAGAGGTGGCCACAGAGGGTCTCCAAGAAGATGAGACTGAGGCCTCATCAGAGAGTTTCTCTGGGTTTCGTTTGGCTCCAGGAGAAGCCAAATGTTTCTCTCACCTCTGGGTGGTCATGAAAATAGCTGGAAGGCAGCCAACCTGGAAGGCACCAGGGTTAGGCTGCGAGAGGAAGGGCAGCAATGAACTGACATCTATAAGGCTTCACAGTCATGCAGACCCTTTACCACATACCAACGTGGATGGCGGACAACACCTTGACTTCATTCCCTGGCACATCATACCCTCCTCTCCTGGAATAGAGGCACAACTCAGGGAGATCAATTGATTGAAATGACCCTCAACAGATGGGAAAGAATTCTACGCTTCTTGGAAGAGTGAGCGCTTGAAAGAACAATGAAGCTGAGATGCACAAAAATAAGGAAAGCTGTGTTTCCGCACACTGTTACCCACACCTGCACATATTCCTGGTTCCCACACCATCTCAGTGGATGATGTGTGAGAAGGGAATTAGATACCACATCCATTAGCTCCTGGGGAGATCTGGGCAAATCACACTACCTTTCTGAATTCCAATACCCTCATCTGTTGAGCAGAACTGGGCTGAAAACAAAAATGTTCTGTAGAAATACCTCAAGGGCTGCCCAGAAGAGTAAGGGAGGTCATTTCATGCGACCTGGTTCAAGATTCCCCTGCACCAGCTCTCAACTGGGGCAGCGCGATTCTAGTCTTATTTTTTTCCTTATGTATTGGAACCAAAGTACTGAGAACAGAGTTTATGATTCTCCTTCGATGGCATATTTTCATCGTGGTATCGTTCCTGACCTTTTCTCATTTCACTTTTTCCCTTTCTCCCCAGTCTCCACTCCTGTTTTTGACAGTAATTCTGACAAACTCACACATTTCCCAAAGCTCCCATCTTACTTTGTTTACATTGAGGATACATGTAAGATTTATTTTTGAAAAAAAAAAAGATTAACTCCAGTTCTATATAGAGAAGTTTAAAAACCATTTCGTTAGTTAATAACTTCTAAGGTTCTCTCTAATTTCTATATTCTAGGAAGATATTTCGGGGTGAATTGTGATCTTTCTCTCAAAAGACACATTGAAGCCCTAACCCCCAGTACCAAATCCCAAACTTATTTGGAATTAGGGTCATTGCAGGGTCATTAATTAGTCGAGTGGTGGTAGGGTGTTCTCCTACCCTACGGGAACTGGTGCCCTTGTAAGAAGATGGCCATGTGAAGACAGGGACACACAAGGAGAAAGCCATGTGGTGACAAGGGCAGAGATTGGAGTGATGCACCTGTAAGCCAGTGAATACCGGAAACCATCAGCAAACTCCTAGAAGATGGGAAGAGTCATGGAGGGATTTCGCTACAGGTTTCAGAGGGAGTCTGGTCCTGCTGACACCGCGATACCTTGATTTCAGACTTCTAGCCTCCAGAACTATGAAACAATAAATTTCTATTGTTTTAAACCACCCAGGATGTGGCACTATGTATGGCAGCCCTAGGAAGCTCAGACAGAAGAGAAACAGGAAATAGTCATTTACACACATAATAATTCTGCTTCTCTGTTCCCAGATGAATAGAAAGTATTCCAATATGTTCCTCACTCCTTTCTTCCATTTGTTACATATACTTTGTCATTCTCCCCTCTCTGCCTAGTTTTTTTTTTTTTTTTTTTTTACAGCCCACACTGTAAGATGGATTGCCAGAAAATAGAAGAAGCCATTTCAGGGTTTTTGGGGTTTTTTTTTGAACTTTTCTCCTAGCACAAGACAACCCCACTAGGGAACGGCATCTATAAATGTGTACACTCCCACCCACAACAAGAGGTTGTCTCATTCTCAAGGTGTGTTTTGCAGTCAGCCCCCAGAGCAGGATTCCAGGATTTGATCAACTCCTGCTATCTTAGCAACTGTTTCTTGATAGTTTCTGCTTTGGTGACATCACATGTTTGATTGCTGCCGTGTAGAGATACAACAAGTATAATTCTGTGCTGGAAGCCTTCAGTTTGGAAAGCCCAAGTCCTACGTGGCACTGGAACAAAAGCATCATGGTGCTGGGATGTTGCCATGGCCTGTTCTCTTGCATTGATTATTTATGTGGCAGGGCAGATGGAGGACCTGTATTCAGAACGTGTGTCACTCCCCGCTGGGTTTGCTCAATGAAAGTTTGTCTAGTCCCAGCATGCAAGTGGCTTAAGATTTTTTATTTAGATGATTCACTTATGCATGTATACATCCATCCATACAGTCAAAAATATTTATTGAACACCTGAGATGCGTGGGACTCTATGTGCCAGAGATACAGTAGTAAATAAGACAGGAAAATCCCTGTTCTCATGGATTACATACTGATGGATAGGGTGGGACAAGACACAGAATTAATATATATGATTTTAGAAAATGACAGCTATGAGCAAAAAATGAGAGTAAAAGGAATGACTAGTGTCTCAAGGAAGTGGGGCGGGGTTGTAATTTTAAACAAGGTACTCAGGGAAGACCTCGCTGAGAAGGTAACATGTTTAGGGCAATAAGCCTTGCTGTTTTCTGCAGGGAAATAGTAATGAACTTGGAATTGGAAAACCTGCATTCAACTCTTGTTATGAACTGAATTATGCAACACCCCCCCTTCATATGTTGAGGTCACAACCTTCAGGAACTCAGAATATGACTGTATTTGGAGATAAGGCCTTTAAGGAGGTAATTAAGTTAAAATGAGGTCGTTCGGGTGGACGCTAACCCAATATAAATGATGTCAGAGGAAGGAGACAAGAGTCCAGGGACATGTCTATACAGGGAAGAAACCTTGTGATTTCACAGCGAGAAGGCGGCATCTGCAAGCCAAGGAGAGGTCTTAGAGGAAACCAAACCAGCTGACACTTTGAAACTCCAGCCTCCAGAACTGTGAGAAATAAATTTCTGTTGTTTATGCCACCCAGCCTATGGAGTTTTGTTACGTCAGTTCCAGCTGACTAATTCAACTCTGAACTCTGACACTTGCCAAATTGCCCCCTTGACCTCTACATTTGACCTCTACACTTGGACCTCTTCAAACCTAACGTGTCCAAAAACGAGCTCTTCATCTCCACCCTCATCCATCTGGCTCCACTCACAGGGCTTCCCAATCCTCTATTGATTTCAGCTCCAATCTTCTAGTTTCTCAGATCAAAAACAGTCATGGATGGTCCCACTCCTTCTGTCAAAGCCTAAATCCAGCATGCCAGCAAATCCTGTTGGCCCTTACCTTGAAAGAATATCCAGATCTAGTTGCAACTCACCACCTCTGCTGCTCCCACTCTGTTCAAGCCACCAACATTGCTGACCTGAATTTCCACAGTAGAATGGGTCTCCAAGCTCCCGTCCTTGCCGTCTTATGGTCTACTTTCACAGCAGCCAGAACTCTTTAGCTCACGCACACCTTCCCCATGCAGACAGCCTCCAATCAGGACACACCTGAAGCCTTCCCTTTTTTCCACTGTAAAGCTTTCCCACTCCTCTTCCTGCCTCTGAATTTTTTGTTGAATGCAAGTGACGAGGACTAACTCCCTTGCTATAGCAAACTCTGAATAAAAAAAGAGCCTTTGTGCGCTTCCCTGGTGGCGCAGTGGTTGAGAGTCCACCTGCCGATGCAGGGGACGCGGGTTCGTGCCCCGGTCCGGGAAGATCCCACGTGCCGCGGAGCGGCTGGGCCCGTGAGCCATGGCCGCTGAGCCTGCGCGTCCAGAGCCTGTTGCTCTGCAAAAAAAAAAAGAGAGACTTTGCTTTCTCCCATATGGGTGGCCTTCATTTATTTCCACAAACATCATGTTTAAAACATTTGATAATGATGCAGACTGGTTTTATGGACCACACTGAATTTTTTTTTAACTTTGTGCTCAGTAAAGTGCTTATTTTGAAGATTGCATCTGGATCGAAATAGGAAGAACATTAAGTACAGATAACTAAGCAATTATTGGACTAGATGGACTTGTATGAGCCTCTCTGGTGTAGTGCCCCAGCAGAGGGTCATACTTAAGCCTTCTGTGGCATTCTCTAAAAATCTGAGTTGTACCAAAACACTTCAACCATCTCAATGTTTCGCTCTGCCGACCTTCTTTTCTTTCTTTTCTATGCATAACAATTTCCATTTTGTTGCAGTTCGAGTTTATGTATATTTGTTCTCTCCTCAGTAGAGATGGAAATCAGCAGATTCTACGTTATCAGCCCTTTGGACACCTGATACACTCTGTTAACTCGGACTCTGTGTTATTTTCTCAAAATCGGAAAAGATTTGTCTGCTTTATTTTTTCCATATAATTATTGTTTCCTGATACACATTCCCAAGAAACCCGTTTTGGGACCATTGCTGCATATGACTTTCTCTAATTACCCACAGGAAGCACCCTATGGTTAAACAAGTATAAGCATAACTACAGGACATCCTAGAGCCTAATATGCTCATATGCAGAGTGAATTTTTGAGAAGTGGAGATTTTCACATGGTACTGAAGAATTCTTTTTCTTGTAGAGCATTTTCATGTTTGTGTTTCACGTGTTCTAATCCTCATGTATTGTCAGGACTCTGGTAACCTTTTCCAGGTTCTTCCCACTCAACGAGCCTTATCCTAGCATGGTATTTGGCTTGTTTGTTAGAATACTTGGAGTGAGAAGCGGCCCATTCTCTCGTAAAAGAGCAGATGCTCAGATGTTTTAGGTAGTGTCGGGGATGAGGTCTTAACCACCATGACATAAGAAGCACAAACGTAACCTCCAATTTGAAAGTAGGAGCATTGATGCCCAGGTGGGTTAAGTGAGTTAGTCAAGGCCATAGAGCTAATTAATGTAAGAGTCAGGCCTGGTAATTGACTTCAGTAAGTCTAGTTTAATGTTTCTTAAACCTCAACAGAGTAGTGGAATATTTATAAAATACATACAAATATATTTTTGATACCTCATATCATACCCTCTCACATTATCGTCCTCAACCCATGCTCCAAGGACTTTGATCAACATTTGGAAAAATTAGTTGCTTATAAGATAGATGATAGAAAGATTTGAAAGGTGTTCCTTCACCAAAATATGTGGGGCCGCTGCAGCTGCTACCTGTGTGTGCTCATCAACTACGTCCTCTTCTGAAAGTAGCGCCATGTCTTCTATTTAGGATCTAGAGCTCCCCTGCATATTACTATTACATCGTCCTGCCCTCCAGGGGAGCAGAAAAGTGTCTGTGTGACTGTATTTGGCCACACTCTGTCTGTCTGAATCTTGAAAATGATCCAAATAATGACATCAGCTGGCTCGTATTCATCCTGAATTTGGTGCTTTATAGAGACGCATATAGAAACTTTATAGATTCACCGAGAGCCCTGTAGCTGCTCTTTTTCTGGTGGGGGGTGGGGGCGGACCTGGTTCTTTATCCTTGATTCTCAGGCTATGACTTATTCCTCTTTTACACTTAAAAAAAAAATTTTTTTTAACCAGAGTCAGTTTCTTGTAGGAAGAAGTTCAACTCATAGTAGTAAGATATAATAAGAAAAGTTAGATGAAATGAAACATTTCCTTGAAGAGGACCAACTATCAAATTTATCCAATATGAAAACAGATAGTCTGAATAGTTCCATACTTATCAAATAAAATAATATGTAACTAAAAAGTATCCAGAAAATCTCCAGGCTCAAATGGTTCACTGGAGAATGTTATGAAATATTAAAACAACAATTAAAAACAATTACACAGTCTTCCTAAAAAACAGAACTTGGGAAGCCACTATCACCTTGATACCAAAACCAGACAATGACAGTAGTTAAAAACAAGCAAACAAAGAATGACAACGACATATCATCAATCAAGAGATTATAGGAAAACCTGCTCAAATAAATATAATCAAATGGAATGCTTTGATATATATTAAAAAATTTATACTCCACAACCAAGTAGGGTTTATTCCAAGGATGCAAGGCTGGTTCAACATTCAAAACTCAATGTAATACACTGTATCAATAGGCTAAAGAAGAAAAACCAGATGATCACATCAACTGATGGAGCTAAAACTGTTGCAAAACAACTCCAAAACTCAGTGCCACACAACACTATTTGTTTCTTATTCACACAACTGTAGGTCACCTGGGGCTTGACTGATGTAGGCTGGACTCTGCCTCAAGCTGTAGGTTGGTCCCAGGTCAGCTCCATACGGCTCTTATCCTCCTTGGACCAATGGCCTGTTCTCCTGGCAAAAGGCAGGAGCTCGAGAGGGCAAGCCCAATCATGTTGCCACATTTCAAGCCTCCGCTCCCACCTTGTCTGCTAATGTTCCATTGGCTAGGGCAGGTGAAATGAAGAAGTTCAAATTCAAAGGGTGAAGAGATCACTCTAAACAGAGACAGTGAGCACAGCTGTGGAGAGTTGCTGAGTAAGGATCTCATCTACCGCAGATACACTGATTTGCATTAGAAACTCTCCCCTTTCTGCCAAGGAATTACCTTTTAACGTGCAAATGCTGTTGGAGAAGAAAAAACATAAAGCCTCTCCTTTAACACAACCTGCCTTAACTTTGTTCAGTTGGCTGATATGCAGCGTCCAGCGATAGCTAAGAAGAAGAATCTCTAGAGGGAACACAGATGGATCCATGTTACCACAAGGGCTTGGGATTCAAAAGAAATGGAAGACTACGTTCATATCACAGTATGAAGGGCACGTGTAAATCCAGGTGAGTGGGATGCTCAGGGACTAAGGGAAAAGGTAAATTTCACTGGACATGTAGGTGCCCCTCGTATATAAGAGGTGAGAGGGTAATAAAAGGAGTCTACAGGTCCCTAAGGTTTACAGCCTGTATCTATTTTGGGCTTACACAGAATGTCTCAAATACCATTTTTATTGCCCTGTGCTCTGCAACAGCTACACTGTCAATTTGGAGTTAATTGCTATAAAAAAGTTAGCATAATGTCTTTTTCCATGGGAGAGCTGAGTAAATAGGTTTTTGATTCTGATTCTGGGAAAGCATTTTCCTTTCAGTCACTTCTGGCTTTTCATTTATCCATTGCATTTGAGATGAGGTCATCAGAGCCGCCAGGCAGTGTCATGTCATGAAATACATATACATTATAAGGCTCTGAGGCCTACGGAAGCTTACAAGGAGTGTTAATTATTGTGCCAGTTGGGCTTCAAAGGAATGGGAGAAGTAGAGAGGCAATGCCCAGATCTGAAGTTTCAACTTGTCTCCAAGTGTTAAAACATCAACGTGTGTGAGAGTTTGCTTAGGGTGACTGTGGCGGCAGGGGAGTGGTTCCTCTATAATCCTGTTTGGATGTTTAGAAGGTTATAACTGGAGTATAAAATAGCCACATTTGGACAGAGCACAATTCCACTCCCAAATGTATCAGCCTCCTCTAACTACACTGTCATGCAAATTAGGTCAAAATATGGCTTAAAAACCAACTGCTCTTGGAATGAAGGGTATTTTCCCCAAGCCCGTTTTAAACAAAATGAATGCCATATACTCCCATAAAGAGAGATGATTGACATTACATATGCCATGAAATTTTCCTTTTCAAAATCATGACATTTTATAACATAAAGAGATAGCAATTATAGTATACATTCCTCAAAGTTAAAAATTTTTTTAAAATGCTACTGGGAAAACAGAAATAATATGTCCTACAACTAATGTAATTAGGTAGAGCTAGATTAGAGAATGCACAGAGGATAAGCCACAGGGCTGATTATCTTGAATTTAATTTGCCGCTTTTAATATTTTCCCCCTGCATTTTAGTGATTCCAGAGAGATCAGCCTGCAACAGCTTCATTTTTCAATTTGGTTTTTGGTTTTTTTGCATCAGGCATAGTAAAATATAACCACCCAGACCTATTATCAGTCTTCCAGCTGCCTTGTCATTTCCAGCAGGAAAGTGACAGTAAGATACTTGACATCTAAATCTTCTCCCATGAGGTAGGTTCAGTCCAAATTTCTTTTAAATGGGGGCACTTGAAGTTAACTTTTATAAATACTGGGATGTGTTGAGAATGGACTCAAAGCTCGTTGATGGAAGAAAACATCTCTGGCTGCCTTTTCTGTCTCCTGAAATACCAGAGTTTCAAATAAACTGCCAAGAAGCTATAAATAATCAAGATGTCATTTTGTCACATGTCAATGTCATTTTTTTCACAAAATAGCCAGGAATTTTTATAATTATAAAAATTTTTATAATTATTTATAAAGTAAATTTATAACTTTTTAATTCTATATATGTAACTCATAAACCCCACTGTCCCCGCATCTAGGTGTATTGACTGTCTGCACCATGCCCAATGGCATGCAGATTTTAACTTCTTTTATATTTTCTTCAAGAAATTTTATCACATTAAACGTATCATGGATATTTTGCTGCCTTTACTACAAATTTAGCAAGAAGATGGAGGAATTCTTTCTATATATAGACGCCACTCTTGCAGGCAACTTCCTATATTCTCGAGAGTTTGAGTTTCTCCCAAGTTCAAGTGGTTTTCCCCTCCCGTCTTTGTTTTGTTTTTTTTTTTGCGGTACGCGGGCCCCTCACTGTTGTGGCCTCTCCCGTTGCGGAGCACAGGCTCCGGACGCGCAGGCTCAGCGGCCATGGCTCACGGGCCCAGCCGCTCCGCGGCACGTGGGATCTTCCCGGACCGGGGCACGAACCCGCGTCCCCTGCATCGGCAGGTGGACTCCCAACCACTGCGCCACCAGGGAAGCCCCCCTCCCCTCTTTTTCTGCATCATTCAGACTTGCTTCTCTTTGTTTAAACAACTGAGCTCTGAACGCTACAAATTGCAGTGTTTGGTATAACAGAAATGCACCATATTGAGCTTGGCAACTGATTCTTGTCACTTGAGAAAGCCCCTTTAGGTTTGTCCACCCTACCACATCCAATTTCACAAGTTTTTCCTCTAATTCCACATAGTTATGCCCCAAGAAGTGAATTGGTAATACAGTACCAACTAACTTTTATGAAGCACTTTTTTCTTCTGAATTTTTGGCTTGGAAAAGAGATTGTAACAATGATATTATTTGCGGGGCGGGGGTGGCTTGGAGTTTCATGAGTGGAATTCGAATTAAGATGCTAGTAGACAGTGTATTTTCTCTTCCTTTAGATATCAAACAATGTAGAACTTTAAGGAAGTAGTTCGTAAAATAGACAAGAAAATCTGGTTTTAATCATCCTACTGGAAACCTTTTTCTTAAAATATTGTATCCTGTGTGTAAAGTGACTTAAGACTTCTACTGGAAAGTCTTAAGGCTAATGCAACACCATCAATTCTTGAATCTGAAGGAAATAAACTATATATATTTTGATTACGGTCACTTCTTCTAGCCCAAAGGTAAACTAGAAGGGTAATCTAGAAAACAATTCGACTCTGTTATAGCTAGATACTACATGTAAGGCCATTCTCAGCATAAAGTGAATTTGCTTTTTCCAATAAGTTTATTTTTAAAAATTTTGAGCTATTTGTCGACTTACGATTTTTAAATTCCTACCTTATGCATACTTAACTTACTTCTATAATATATATGTTAATTTTAAATTATTGTCTTCATACTCTCACATTTTATAAAGCACATTTTTTCAAGCTCTTCCTAATGATCTTTAACACTAGTGTCTTTGTCATGACTGGAGCTACTGTTTGAGTCATCTAAGGCAGTTTCATGACGTCATTTCTCTGAGTTGTTCAATACTTTTCAAATCTATGTATGAGGCTGTCTCTACAGATTTGTATCCTAAGCCGCAAGTATTCATTCGTATAACCTGAGAAGAGTTGGTTCCTCGTTCGTCCTGTAGGTGTAAAGTCATGCTTTCCAATTTCTGGGTGGCCTTGTAAGTGATCTGAAAAAGCTTGTTTAAAATAGGCATCCAATGCTTGCAAATTCTGAGGTCGCACGTGCCAGGATAATTACCAAACCTATGTTAAATGTCCACGTCTTGACTCACTTGTTAACAATTCCACCTTCTGACCCCTGTGACCTTTTCCAACCAGCATTGATTGAGGTCATCTCTGGCTAATGTGTATCTTCAAACAGTTCTTTATTTGATCAAAAAAAAAGGTAATTGAGAGATATGGTAAACAGAGTACCACACCCTCCCTCAGAGAGGTCCATGTCCTCAGCCCCAGAATTTGTGAATATGTTAGTTTATACAGCAAGCGAGAATTAAGTTTGCAGATGAATTAAAATTGCTAATCAACCTTAAAATAGAGAGATGATCCTGGATGATGCCAGCCAGCCCAAAATAATCACAAGGGTCCTTCAAAGTGAGGGAGTGAGGATGAAGGATTAGTCAAAGAGAGGAAATAACGAAAGAGGCTGAAAAGATTTGAAACACGAGAAGTGCTCTCAACTGCCCTCGCTGTCTTTGAAGATGGAGGAAGGTGGCATGAGGGCAGCTTCTAGAAGCTGGGGACAGTGCTCAGCTGACAGCTAGCAAGGAAACAGGGACCTCAGTCTCATAACCACAGGGAACTGATACTTCCAACAGCCTGAATGAGCCAAGGAATTGATTCTCCCCAGAAAGGAAACTCTAGAGAGGAATACAGCCATCCTGACACTGTCATTTTAGCCCCGTGAGATCCATTCGGGATTTTTGACCCTACAGGACTGTGAGATTATAAATTTGCTTTGTGTTAGGCCACTGAATTTGCGATAGGAGACGAATATTAGACAATACCTATGTTAGGGAACCGTTGACCGAAACTGCCTGCCTTGACCAGGCACGATAATAACCACTTGCCTGAGTTGTCTCACAACAGGAGGTCGCAATAAAGAATGTGGTCCTGCTGCCGATAAATAACCGGGAGAATTCGGGAGGGGCCAAAAGGAGGGAGGAGGCACTAGCCTATAATATATCCTGCCAACCTCCCAGAATCCTTCACGATGGAATCCATCTTGGCTGAGAGATGCGCACGACACCAGGAAGGACCCTGAGTCAGACCAAATATGGGCCAAGCAAGATGATTGGCCAGAGACAACCTAGAAACTCTCCCCATTACCATAAAACCCGAGACTGCGAGCCACGTGGCAGAGCAGTTCTCCTGGCTTCCCTTACCCTTCTGCTCTCCACCGGGGAGCCCCTTCCCAATAAAGTCTTTTGCTTTGTTAGCACAGGTGTCTCCTCGGACAATTCATTTCCAAGTGTTAGACAAGAGTCCACTCTCGGACACTGGAAGGGGTCCTCCTTCCTGCAACACCTTTAATTTGAGAGACTTTGTGAGGACTTGAGTACCAGGTAACACTTGCTTTTTAAAGGAACAATTTAAGCAGAGACATTATGCCTTATTTTTAGCATATATAGTATATCATGGTAGTGAGTTATTCCATCACACGATTATCACATCGCCAATATATAGAGAGCAAATGATTAGAAAGCAGAGCCCATTTCCTTCCTCTTAAAACGAATAACAGTCAGATCCTTAAATGCCAAAAAAGAGGAATTTTTTTTTAAGTCACAAGTAGATGTTCCTAGAGTTAACCAAAGGTGATTATTTGCAGCAACAAAAGTTTTGAGAGAAAAGGGGATATATTCATTTTTCTAGTTTCTCATTGTTCAAAGTTTTTGTCAAAATGCTGCTTTTACATAAGAATAGCATAATTTCATATCAGTTTAAAACATGAAAGTGAAAAAAATGCCAGGTATGTGGAGGAGAGGCCCATGGTTGTGCAGCCCAAGTGCGGGATGCAGTGTGGGAAGCTGTGTGGGGAGCAGTGTGGGATGCTTTGTGAAGAACAGTGTGGGATGCTTTGTGAAGAGCAGTGCGGGACGCAGTGTGGGGAGCTGTGTGGGACGCAGTGGGAGGGGAGGGATGGAGGATCGGGTGGGGGGGGTCTGGACCATGGCGAACCCTGGCCGTCATTCTGGGCGAGCAGAACTTTCTCTGACAGGGTCCATTCAGGGGTTTATGCAAGGGAAGGGCATGATCAGATCTGAGTTTAGAAAGATCATTCTGGAGGACATAACAAGGTTAAAGCTACTGCTATAGTCTAGCTCCCACTCTTCCCAGGAAATCATAGATCTGGTGGGAGCTGAGATAGAGGCACAATAACAACGACATTTGTGAATGTAAACATATTTTCTTATCACATTCAACCCTCACAGTGATGCCCAATTTATCGCTGAGTTAGCTGAGACTCTGAGTGGTAATCTGACTTCCCCCAGGTTCACGAAGTCAAGGGTCAGAATGCTGGCACCAGCCCTTTTGAAATAAATTAATGCTCTTTCTGCATTCATGGGAGCGACCTTTGTGCTTCCATCAGCAACCTATCTATAAAAGAGTCAATGATTATGTCTAACTTCACAGGTCACAAGAGATCAGAACCGTGTATGAGCTCTGAGTTCCATTTATTAATACAAGCAAGGTGCTTTAGAATTCAGAGTAGAAAAAACTGCTTACTACAAGTGCTCTGATCATGTTAATTAAAATTCACAAAAACAAAAATGATTTGATTTTATAAGTAACAGGAAAAAGTAATCAAATCCTTTTTATGTTTTGGAAATTATGAAATGAGTTCCTATCTATTGAGCGCTAAGGCTGTGCTAGGATAAACACATCTTAACATTGACAGAATGAGATGACATTGTGATCCCATTTTACTGGAGGAAAACAGAGGCCCAGAGAGGTTAAGTAATGTGCCCAAGGTCACTCAGGAAGGGAGGACAGGGTCAGGGCTCGACTCTAGGAATTTCTAACTCAAAGTTCTTAACCTCCATGTCAAATTGCCTAAAATCTGAGAAGGACGTAGGTAAAGGGAACATGAAAGAAAGTCAATATAAAATTAACTTTTTGGTGATTTACAGGATCACATATGACAGCTTCTATACTTCTAGCATAAACTCAAGTTCATTGATTTCTTTGAATATACTCAAGGGAGTACATGAATCTAAAATATTGTGCATTTTTCTGGAGAAACTTTTAAAAATTTTTATCAGATTGTGAAAGAAGTGTGTGACCCTAAACATATAAAAGCCATCGCGTCAAAAGAAGGGATTCATTCCTGAGCCTGCTTCCCCTGTCATCCTCAGGGTCTCGGTGCCGGAAACCTCACCCCGTAGTAATAATTGCTTGTGGACCAGCATCAAGATGGCTCTACCCTACCTCCAGGCAGACATCCTCCAAGCAATGCTCCTGTGTCATATGCCTTGGATCTTCCTTCCACCAGAAATTTCTCACCTGTTCATTTCTTCCTGATCGGAGGGATTCCCTGGTAAAACAGGAAAAAAATAGAATAACGCTGTCTGCATACGAACGAAAGTTATAAAATACACTTAATGTCTGTAGAAGTGTCATTACAGTTTTAGCTGCTTCACTATAAAATATCTGAAAGACTTAACTCTGCTGGGTGACAGACAATAAAAAACACCAGGAAACCTGAAGGGGTAGAAAGGAGATGGAAGACAGAAGAGGAAAGAAGGGCAACTTCATAACGGACTCCCATGGGTGTCCTTTATGATGAGTGTTGAGGGAAACAAATGGTGACTTGAAGAGAAAGTACAAAATATCTGCCTTATTCTCCTGCGGACCCTTGTTTGTGACCTAGGAAGTAAGACAGCTTCTCTTCTGGCATGGATTGCACTTGACAATATTGCAGAAGAAGAATGAGTATTTAAGATTACAGAAATCAAGGAATTCATTCTAGAGCTCAGCTTCATTGGTTCAAAGACACACAAAGTTCAAAAACACAAAAACGTTCTCTCTGCCACTGGAAACTCCTAATAAAGCCAATTTAAGACCTTGTTAAGGTATAGCTGTTTTTTTTCCTTTCCCCTTGTTTTGATTACTTCAAAAGGCCACCAACTTTACAGACAGCCCTTAAACTTGATCTATTAACTTTCCCTGAGAGCATTAACGGCCGAGTAAACAGTGCCTCAGACAGCCTGCTGTCCTCTGTGAGAACTGCATGGCTGGTCAAAAGGGACCCTCGGGGCTGGGGATCCATACCAGAAGAAAGAAATATAGGCTGCCATCAGGCCACTTTGAAAAGACAACAGGGAAAATGTCAGGTGCTGAATTTTATTTGTGTATCAATCATTTCATAAACAGATTCCACTATTCCTGTTCACTCGCCAACTCTTGCTTGAATGGTTGCTTTTTTTTTTTTTTTACCGTATACACAATTTCTTTTGCCTCCAGGTGGAGAGGCATTTTAATTTTTTAACTTCATTTCACTCCCAATTTACCAAGTATGGCTTCAAGATCTGACAAAATTATAGTAGTTTTATGACGTTAACTTCAGAGCTAGCATGCCTAGGTCAGGAAGGTTGACAAAGAAAGGAAAGTCCTCCTGGAATGCATTTGTAAGATTTCCTTTGCACATCTGGAATAAAGAATTATTCACCAGTTGCTTACTGCCTATTTTCAAGAGTCCAGCTTAGATATTTAGTTTTAGAAAGAGAATGAGTCTTAGGGATTTTCTTGTCCATAAGGGTCAAATATGTTTCATCTCCAGGGTCAACCCTCATTGATTGGGTGTTGTCACCAGAAATACTGTGTTAAGTAGGATTCTGATGCTCAGTCTGGTTTCGTAGAAAATGAGCCATGATTAACTTCTAATATGTCCACCATGACTGCGGATATGGGGTAGAGCTGATGGAGACAGTTTTCATTCTGGCTCTAGCCTAACCCATTAATTTACAGATGACAAAACTAAGTCCCAGGCTTCCCTGGTGGCACAGTGGTTCAGAGTCCGCCTGCCGATGCAGGGGACACGGGTTCGTGCCCCGGTCCGGGAAGATCCCACATGCCGTGGAGCGGCTGGGCGCGTGAGCCATGGCCGCTGAGCCTGTGCATCCGGAGCCTGTGCTCCGCAACAGGAGAGACCACAACAGTGAGAGGCCTGCATACCGCAAAAAAAAAAAAAAAAAAACTAAGTCCCAGTAAGGTAAAAAGATTTAAACCTCAGTCACTCCAGGACATAATACAGAACCAGAGAGAGAATTTAAATTCAGACCTGAGTTCCTCACACCAGCTACAATGAGCACTTAGGATAAGACAAGCCTGTGAATATTTTTTGATTAACCTATTGTAGTTTCCTGCCTTTGCTAATGTCAGCTTTCCATGATTAGATACTTCTTCTTTTGGTGTATAACTCTTGTTAAAATATTCTGAGAGCGGAAACACTTCACACTTTCTTTATATTTTTATATGAGTTACTCTCTCAGATAATTTGCTATAACAACATAAAAGAGAAAGAGAGCAAAGGGTTCTCTATCTGGGTGAAGGAGGTGAAGAGGATGTACACTGGTGACTTAACAATTTTACCTCCAGTAGAATATAGAAGGGAGATAGAGAAGTGTATGGCTTGGGAAGTAGGGGGATGTGGTGTTATATTATTTGCTGTCTTCATCCCCCTTGAACACCCCCAGAGTTCTTCAGTGTCCTGGCTTAGCACTTCTTCTGCCTAGAGAACTGTGTCCCTAAATATTGCCAGGCTGCACGCCTTTATTTCCTTTACATCTATGTTTAAATTTCACCTTATAAGAATGATTCTCTCCCTCTCTTTTTTAGAAGTAGCACATCCCATCCTGTCCCTCCGTCCCTTTACCCTAACATGTTTATTCATAGCATGTTATCACCTGACCATTGTAAATTGTTTACGGCTATATTTGTACAACACACCATCTGACGCAGAATGTCTTTTACCTTTGTAGTAAATGATGTGCTTGCTTTTCTCCCCTGCTAGAGTGTAATCTTCACGATAAGCACAGTCTGTTTTGTTCCTGGCTTGTTTGTTAGCCCATGTAACAGTCTCTGGCACACTGTAGGTCTGCAAAGGAAACTGTACAGTATGTGAAGCCTAAACTAGTTCCTATCTGACCCTTTATAAAAAGGCTTGCTGATCCCTACTACAAAGCATTACCAGGGACGAAACTAGTCAGTGGTGGCCATAACTATCTTTCTGTAATTGACCAAGATGATCTGCCGAAGGAGGGGAAGTAAGTTATTGCTCAGGGTCAACGCCCCACACCTTGAGCAGGCCTCCAGCTCCAAACTGCTGAGCAAATTCTGGATCCGTTCCACAAAAATTTCTTGTGTACCTGCTATGGGTCAGTCTCATTCCAAGACCCTGTGGACCAAAACATAAGTCCTTGTCCCTTGAAAATGTACATCCTAGCGGCACAGACAGACACTAACCCATGAAAACACGAAAGTGAAGCACAGAGTACATCAGAAGTTAAGTGCTATGGAAGGTGAAAGGGGGGCAGGATAAGGGGTGTTGAGAATGTTTGGGGGAGGAAGGGGAAGATCATTTTATATAACATGTGGGATGCACTGAGAGGATACCATTTAAGCCAACACGTGAAAAGGATAATTAAATAGCCACGGAGATCACTTGGGGGGGAAAAATGAAGGCAGACATTGAATAGAAGAGCCAATGCAAAAAGCCCAGTGCAGAAGTGAGCCTGCTGGTCTTGAGGAACAGTCAGGAAGCCCCTGTGAATGAAGGGAAGGAAATGCATGGCCTGGGGGGTGTCCACAGCGAGAGTATTCTGCTGCAATCAGAAACTCCAATGGGGAGGGAAATCCATTTCAACATGTTATGGAGAAACTCCCCTGGGATATTCAATTTGGTCAAGTAAGATACAGTAGAATTTTGTTAAATGGAGGACATTTTATTGGCTCCAATGAATTGGCTCTCCCCACATTTCCAAATGCCAGACTTTGCCCCACTTATTTGGAGTCTCTAAGTTGAGGAAACCTTTGATCTTTGACTTCTATGCCCCTGATCCTTGAATTCCCTCAAGAAGGTTTCTACTCAAGAATGAAACAGTCATCCTGAGGATAAAACACTCAGCAGTCAGACTGCCAAAATCCCAGCAGTTCCCCCAAGTCACTGAACCTTTTCTTCTGAGCCTCAGTTTCCTCATCAATGAAATGGACAGAATAACAGTGCCTGTCTCACAAGGTGAACATTGAATGACACAATGTAAGCCAGCACTTAGTACAATCTTGTAAGCATTTTTATACATGCTAGCGATTATGATTACATACCCTGTCCTCTGTTCAAACTCTTCTGCTCATGAGCTGATGACCACAGAGAACTTAAGTCCTTCTGAGGCAGCTCATTGCTTCTTTGGGTAAGTCTGGCTATTAGGATATACAGCCCAAATCCACGTGCCTGCAATTTGCATCTACTGGCCCTAGTTCTAGCCCTTAAGGTCAAACAGAATTCATCCATCTCCCACCTGAAAGCCCTTCAGTGACTAAAGGTAATCACTACATCCCTCTCAAGTCTGTTCTTTCAGCCAAGCCTCACTTCACTCCATTTTCCCTTCCCTCGCTGTAGCTTTGTCCTTTGACCTTACTCCCTTGCCTTTCACCCATCTTCAATTACATTTAAGCTTCTTCCCAACTTCTCTCTCCTTGCTCACATTCCAATTTAATTGAGTAAACTGTTATTTCTACCTGTCCAGGTTTATAACACGGGCATTCTATCCTATAACCCTAATTCCTACAGTTGATTAGCTTTACTGCATATTTTTTTTAACTATACATACCTGAGCTCTGGTTTGACCAACATGTGGGTTGGGGGTGGGAATCAGGCTTCCCCTCTCTTGATGCTAACACATCAATAGCTCAGTTTTTTTGTTGTACTCGTAACTCATATTTCCCAAAGTTCACTTTACACAATACTGCTTCTGAACTGCATGTGCCTGATTTTTTGATTGGACAGTAAGATGGTCTTTTTTTTTTTTCTTGCGGTACATGGTCTGCTCACTGTTGTGGCCTCTCCCATTGCAGAGCATAGGCTCCGGACGCGCAGACTCAGCAGCCATGGCTCACGGACCCAGCCGCTCTGCGGCATGTGGGATCCTCCCGGACCGGGGCACGAACCCGTGTCCCCCGCATCGGCAGGCGGACTCTCAACCACTGCGCCACCAGGGAAGCCCAGTAAGATGGTCTTCTGACCCCCAAACCAGATCTTATTATTATCTTCCCCGCTAAAATAGACTACATCAGCTTGTGTTTGTCTTTCCTCAATTTATCATGATCTTTTGGTATCACTGCTACCTTAGATCAATATGTAATTTCAATGGCATGGTTTCTAAACCCTTATTCAAGTTATTGATTAAAATGGTGAGCATCACAGGACTAAAGAGAGAGCTTTTTGATGCACCCCTAGAAAGCTCCCCAAGCTTTAATAAGATCCCATATGTAAGAGAATTCCACCAATTGTAACTCACACAGATTGCATGATACAGTCTTGACTTGCCCTTCTGACCGTGAGGTTATTATGAGGATTTTTTTTCGAATTCTTTGCTCTGCTCTAGATGCACATCGGTAGCATCCTGTGATTTATTAGTCATATATTAACTAACATATATATAACATATATATGGTATAAAAGGAAAATGTCATCATTCTAATTAGGCTTGTGGTTTTCATGTGCCCATTTACAAAACCAGATGATGACTGTCCTTTGCTTAAAACCATCCAATGCCTTCTATGACATATATATTAATGACCATCAAATATCCCATGTGCTCCTTTACATTTTGGAGATCTCTTACCATTAGGCAGGGGCTGGTAACTAGATCTGGCAAGGAAATATGAAGAGAAGTGACAGGTGTCACTCTCTGGCTGAAAGACTGATAATCCCATATGCAATTCTGCAGTATCTTTTTTGCCTCCCTTGGTGGCTAGGGATGACTGGTGCTCTAGATGGTGTAGCTACTAGATGGCAGAGCCTCCATTGCCTGGGTCCCTGAATTACTGTGTGGAGCAGAGCTCCCTGCTTACCCACATGGGTCACACACCTGGTGTGCCACCTCCGTCTCGCTTCTTCTCTAGCTACACTGACCTTGTCGTCAGTCCTGGAAGATGCCACACCATTTTTAGACTTGAAGCCTTCATGCATGTTTAGCCCTGGGAATCCAAGTTTCCTCTGCCTCAACTGCTATTCTCCCCTCTCTGGACTTACTTTGACTACTCTTCCTTCATATCCTAACTGAAATACTGCTTCCTCAGGAAACATTTCTTGACTCACACAAGCTATGTGAAAACCCCCATTACTATATGCTTACGTGGCGTCTTGTATCTCTCCTTCAAATCACTTTGCAAACTTGTAATTATAAAATGTGCATCATTTTAATTTAATTCTATTTTCTTTCCTTGAATATAGGCTCCTCAAAGTAGGGGCTTTGTTGAATTCACCACTGTAACCCCAAAGCCTCGCATAATGCTCGTGCAAAACCCTCCGAATATCAACAACTATTGGATATTCCCATGAAGTTGGAAAAAAGACAAACCCAACAGATTTTACACTTGTCCTTGAATTCCTCTAGCCCAGTTATCTGATTTCTTTTGAGCTCTGAAGGCCAAGGCCCTTAATATAATGCTTGAAATAGAATTACCTTCTCCTTTAAATTTAGCTTATCAGCTTTCCACATGATGTGTCAAACAGAGGCAGAAAATGGGTGAAAAGAGCAAAGATGATGAATTTGGCGCCCAGCTGTGCCACACGGTCACGAGAAGAGTGAAAACTGGAGTAGCAGATGCACTATGAAGTTTATGGATACTGGGGATGGGTGGTTCTGTCTGACCCAGGGAGCTGGAAGGAAAGGCGATATTTAAAGGCAGTTGCAGGTGCCTAGAGCAGTTACTGCCTCTCCTGGGGCTGGGCACAAACTACAGATTAACCCCTTATCTGCAGCCATGAACAGACTACTCCCAGTTCAACTATATCACCTATGAAAACCAACAGCTGCTCCTACAGCGCCTAGGTTGGTGCTGGGGGCATGAGGGCTTGTAACAAATTATGGCTGAATCACCGATTCTGCTCTTTAGAGTCAATGATCCAGTTTTTTAAGTTATTTTGTACAGTTATTACCCTAATTTGAAATCTTTCAGTCAAATCTAACTTAAGCATCTCCAGGGAGGGAAAGTTTCAAGGCTAATAGTGGATTTTGAGTACAACATTAAACTCAGCTGGTGTCTGAACATGTGTGTCTGCCTCTGTCAGGAGTGGGGATATCTGCATGTGTTCTAGTGCCACATACTGAAAGACACATGACATTGTACTTAATGCAGTTTTACATAGATTTTCAGTATCTGGGTACATATATGTACATATATATAAGTATGTATGTATGTATATATGTGTACTTTTTTATAAATGTATACATATATATATGTATGTGTGTATATATATATATATATATTTTTTAAGCACAGGAAATATTCTGAGCACTAACTTTCAAAATGAAAACAACAAAAGCTAATTTGTATCTATACTGCACTATAAATGGAATGTTCTGGCATAAAATGTGTCAGTTGCTGCTCTTCTGTCTCAACCTGAGGGAGCACACTTTAGTCAAGACCATCAGTGTTTCAAAGACTTGGAGACAGGACAGCAGTTGAGGACTCTGTAAGCAGGATGAAACCAGAGTCAATGGGGATTAGGTGTGCCCATCTTTTCTCCAACCACGGGCCCGTCATCTAACTTTATGGGGGCAAGGGCCTTTATTGTTATTCATTTCACTTATTTATTCCTCAGCATTTCTCAAGTGCCTATTATATACATAACACTTGTTTGGTACAAAGGAAGTTGTGGTAAGTAAAATTCTAAAAATACCCCCTATGACCCTCATCACTCTATAACCCCTCTCATTAAGTGTGGTGGACCTGTGGCTGTGATGAGATATCACTCCAGGAACTAATTTTCTCTATTTTAAATTCAATTCCATATTCCTCTTTCTTGTGAATTGCATATTGCCCTTCAATTTTATGATACTTTTAGAATAACACAGCAAGGTCAAGAATATGAAAGGGAGGACTTCCCTGGTGGTGCAGTGGTTAAGAATCTGCCTGCCAATGCAGGGGACACAGGTTCGAGCCCTGGTCTGGGAAGATCCCACATGCCACAAAGCAACTAAGCCAGTGCGCCACGACTACTGAGCCTGTGCTCTAGAGCCTGCGAGCCACAACTACTGAGCTCACGCACCTAGAGCCCGTCCTCCGCAACAAGAGAAGCCACCGCAGTGAGAAGCCCGCACACCACAACTAAGAGTAGCTCCCTCTCACCGCAACTAGAAAAAGCCCACATGCAGCAACAAAGACCCAACGCAGCCAAAAATAAATTAATAAATTAATTTTAAAAAAATATGAAAGGGAATGTTCATACAAAGATCATTTCTGTGCAAAATTTATATACACATGCACATGCATGTCTTCTCGTTTATAGTGACTGACTTATGTCAATGATAATTTAGAATTGAACAAACTGGAGTCTTGACAGATGATGTCTTTCCAGATTTCTTATGTCTAAGACCCAAGAATAATGACTGTTGATCTTTGGTCCACATTGTAAAAAGAAATGCACTTTATCATTGGTTCATCATTAATAGCTCTCAAGTAACAATAGGCAGTATAATTCAAAGTGCAAATTGTATTAAACGGGCAGGAATAAAACACCATAAAATGTAATTACAACAATAGAAATGAAAGAAAGCACACCTGCTGAGTGAGAGGCAGAGAGAAAGAAGAGGAAGGAAAGTGCCTGTTAGGTGTGAGGCTTTATGATAAATGCAGCAAGAAAAGCTTTATTGAAGACCTGGGAGACTTCAGTAGAGCTAGGACAGAAGGGGGAAATTCAAAGGTCGAGCTATTTGCAGTTACTTAGCTACTCTTCATAAGACAGTTCAGCTAGTTGGGGACCACAGACTGATAGTAGTCAAATGACCACACACACACACCATACACACACACTGCCCTGCTCTGCGTCCCTATTTGAAATTCTCGCCACCAGCACTGCTCTTCAGGTAGTCTTCTTGATGTCAATTACTGTGAAAACCCGCTTAAGGATTAAGATATAACGTTTCTTGGGGAGCACACAATTTAACTAGGTAACACATTAACAAAGGTAAATTTATTTAAATCACTTTAGCACTTTGAAGCATCTAGCAGACAAAACAGCTCCGAGGAAATGCGACATGAAACAGGTTAGTTTCGTTGGGGGTCAAAAGATCCGATAGGGTTAGACTAACCGTGTGATATCCAGTCGTGGTGGATTTGATGCCAGGCGGAGGAATCTGAAGCCCCTGAGCTGCTGAGAGCAGAGCGGAGAACAGGGGTGATGCAAAGCAGCAGGAGCAAGAGGACTATTTGCCACGTATTCTAAGCACTTCACATCTATCAACTCATTTAGTCCTCAAACAAACCTGTGCGGAAGGAACACTTATCTCCATTTTAACTACAAAGAAGATGTGGCTCATATATACAATGGAATATTACTCAGCCATAAAAAGAAACGAAATTGAGCTATTTGTAGTGAGGTGGATGGACCTAGAGACTGTCATACAGAGTGAAGTAAGTCGGAAAGAGAAAAACAAATACCATATGCTAACACATATATATGGAATCTAAGAAAAAAAAAAAAGGTCATGAAGAACCTAGGGGTAAGATGGGAATAAAGACACAGACCTACTAGAGAATGGACTTGAGGACATGGGGAGGGGGAAGGGTAAGCTGTGACAAAGTGAGAGAGTGGCATGGACATATACACACTACCAAACGTAAAACAGATAGCTAGTGGGAAGCAGCCGCATAGCACAGGGAGATCAGCTCGGTGCTTTGTGACCACCTAGAGGGGTGGGGTAGGGAGGGGGGGGGGAGGGAGACGCAAGAGGGAATAGATATGGGGACATATGTATATGTATAACTGATTCACTTTGTTATAAAGCAGAAACTAACACACCATTTTAAAGCAATTATACTCCAATAAAGATGTTTAAAAAAAAAAGACACCAAAAGTCACCTCCAAGAAGTGGCGCCACTGGTGCCAAAAAGTGCCAACAAAGTGTCTCTGGTGCCACTGGGACTGACCCCAAGAGTCTGGCTCGGGCTCTTGTCCTCAGAATCTCTGGACTGAGGTGCTGTAGGCAGTGGCTGAGAATACCTAGACACTCCTGGATTCAATCCCAGACTTGCTACTACTTAACTACATGACCTTGGTCACTTACTGGCCTTTTTCAACCTCAATTTTCTTATCAGTAAATTGGGAGTAACAAGAGTGCCTACTTCCTCATGGTTTACTTAAGAAGATTAAATGAGATGTTACATGTAAGGTGCTACCTGGCATGGGGACTTCTACATAGGACATGCTCAGTAATCCTCTAATAATATCAACAACACAAAGAGCAAAGAGGTTGGGTATCAGTGATGGTCTGATCAAAGAACTGCAGCTTCTGTAAATGCTGTAGAACAAGGGATTCATTACGGAATTGGTCCTTGCACGATTGTGCAAGCTGATGGGGACATTTACACAGGCTATGGTCTGCAAGTCTAGTGTTGAGATTAGCATCACTGGAGGTGAGGCAGACGGGCAGTCAGGAAGGAAAGCTGGACATGGTTGAGCAAAAGGATGACATGGAACTATGTGGACAAGTAGTACCTGTGTTCGTCTCAGTGCTTCCCTCCTTGATCTGGTGTTGAGTTGTGTAAGATGCTGGCTCCCTCTCTACTTGGCCCAGGGCTCGGGGAAACTGGCAGAGGACCTGTGGTCCACGTGCTGCCCCAGGTCAATAGCACGCACCAGCAACGATGTATGCAAACTTCATGGCATCTTGTACCCTACAACCTTCAGAGTATAAAGATATGGCTGCTGCATCACATCTGCCTTCCAAATAATGTGCAAAATTTCTCTTGTAGCTAACACTAAGGTTCACAACACAGAGAAGGGAATTCTGGGAAAAGTAGGTCCATTTTAGCCAAAATGACACAGTACAAAGCCAACACATTCAGGGACACAGGTTAAAGTGTCAATATTGGCTAATTCCTTTATATTTTAAAATATAATTAGAGATTCTATCTCTAAACAACAGTCTGACTCTCACTGGGAACCACGTTCTGATGGGCAACAATAAATTTGGACCTATACCTGTCCTCATCTGGATTTCTCTGAATCCAAGGCCACGGTTTTCACCAGCTTTGGAGCAGTAGCTGCTGCCCATGTGCCATATTTGCAGTGCCAGGCACATTATACTTCTGAATACCAGGTTTACTGAGCACTCCTCTATTTAAAAAGCTCTGTGGGGCTTCCCTGGTGGCGCAGTGGTTGAGAGTCCGCCTGCCAATGCAGGGGACACGGGTTCGTGCCCCGGTCTGGGAAGATCCCACATGCAGCGGAGCGGCTGGGCCCGTGAGCCATGGCCGCTGAGCCTGCGTATCCGGAGCCTGTGCTCCGCAACGGGAGAGGCCACAACAGTGAGAGGCTCGCGTACTGCAAAAAAAAAAAAAAAAAAAAGCTCGGTGGACTCCTATTACAAGATGATCAAAACCAAACTCCCTAAGTTGTCCTCCCTATCTGGTCTCATGCAGCTTTTTATTTTACTAGCTTTGTGCCCCTACATGATTCTGATCTCCTTTTAATGTAGCCCCTCCAGACCACAGTATAATTGGCAGTGGGTATGTCATCCACTAGACGGTAAGCTACTCATGGGTAGAGGCTGGCTCAGTAAATGGCTGAATGTATGAATACATAAAAGAACAAAAATTGTCTATGTCTCTTTTTCATTCATATTCATTCAGATATTTTACAAGTTTATACTGATGGGCTTCTATAAGCCAGGTACTCTAACCAACATATATAAAAGGGACCAAAACAGCCATGATCCTAGCCCTTGTGGAGCTAACATTCTACACAGGAGTCAGATATTAAATAAAAGGACGTGGGAAATCACGTGTGATAAGGGCTGGGAGTGAAAATAAAATGATTGTAATTTTTGTTAAATAAATGTATTTTCAGAATGACTGATTGAGTCAAGTAACTTGATTTGTGGACATCAAAGGGCAACATAAATTAGCTCAACAGAGAACGTACAAGTAAATTTGTCTTGTCAGTGCAATGCTCCAAATAATTGGAAGAGCCCATTCAATTCAATTCATCATTTATTAGTTGCAAAGCATTCTGCTAGGCACAGAGCGAGTGGGAACTCGAACACTGCCCAAAGAACTTTGAGAGAATATAACCACAGGCTCTGAATGGCTGTGTTATCTGCCTGAAGTAGGTTAGCCTCAGAGAGTGTTAATCTTTGAAGAGAAAATCAGAGATTTTCTGATCTCTGATTTTTTTCTGATCTCTGATCCCTCGGAGATCAGAGCCATGTTATAAGATTTTGAACACTTCTTATCAGACTAAAGACTCTCGATAAGTACATAAGATATCAACCTCCTCAGACAACAATTTGGCAAAATAACAGTTGAGTTTAGGGCATTGAATTTTAATAATGGAACATTAATCATTTATTTTGTATCCAGTACATAAAATTCCCAGCTGCCGACTCCAGTGCCAAAAATGGACATGTGGAGAACAGCAAGTCTGAAATGATAAATCTTGTGATTTATATGCCTTGCTTGCTGAAGGTCTCTAATGATTCATTTCATCACCGTGGAGCAATTTCCCCAACAAAATGTGTCCTTCCCATCCCTGAATCCAAGCTACTCATTTACTATTCACTTTGTTTGTCTTTTGGTTCGGTCTTTGTCAAAACACTTCCCTCTTAAGAATTTCCTCTTTATAAACACTGCCTTTGATCACCTCCAAAACATGTAAAGGATTATGAGAGGTAAGAACAAAGTGAAGCTATTTAAAACCTTCCCAACCATCTGATTTCTTTGTTGATTACACCTGTTTGGGAATTTTTTTCATGTTGTATTTTTGTTTCATCTTGTCACAGGTGAGACGAGATATTAAAAATGCATGTAAACATTCACTAAACAGAAGTTTTGATATACTGTGCCATGTTTAGTAACATAAATAGGTTTCAATTAATTTAATGGAAAATACCGTTTGAGTTCGAAGGAGTCTTTGTTTATTCATCTATTCCTTCATTCTTTCATCCATACATTTATTCTATAAAGATATATCCAATATATTTCAGGTACCAAATATTAGCGAGCTAGTGGTAAGAGAGACATGTTACCTGCTATCAGAGTGATACAAAGGTTACAAAGAAATTAATACAATTTAATACAACACACTCTATGCCTCTGTGTATGTGTGTGTACATCTTAATACAATACACTACGTGCCTCTGTGTATGTGTGTGTGCATGCACGTGTGTGCACGCATGCATATGTGTGTTGGGGGGTACAATAGCATCACAATACATGCGTAATGTCCTGCCTCTGAGAGTGTGACGTAACATCAGAACTATAATTTAAGTGAAGAGAAGAACCCAGCCTGCCAAAATTGGGGGGAATGATTGTTCCAGTTTGGAGAAGGAACAAGTTAAAAGGCCACGGACAAGACTGAATTTGGCATGCTTGAGGAACCAAAAGAAATCCAAAGTGGATGAGGTAGAGAGAGGGTTGCAAAATGTGGTACAAGATGAAAGTGGAAACACAGGCAGGGGCTAGGTTACGGAGGGTTTATTTCTATCAGGACCTCTTCGTTTCAGGTATTACAGGTCTAAGGATTCCAAAAGTTCACAAAACCCTTAACTTTGGAGTAAATTTTTTCTTGTTATACATTCTTACTGTGCATTTTTACAGTAGTTGACTCAAGGAAGGCTAAGGATCAAGATACGATCTATTGTACTTTTAATCAAGTCTAAGAACTGGTGCAATGTGGTTTTCATTAAAATGTTGGGTAGGTACGTCATAAATTCAGGATTAGCTTCTTTCAAAGTCTCATGACCTCTTCTATCACATGAACCCTTCTGTCAGTGATTGTAAAATCTTGGTACTTACACGTTCTAATCCTAAACGGTTCAACTAGCTGGTATTTGAGGTTTTGCTCTTTTCAGGTAGGAAAATGGAAGTGTTTAATTAAATCCTGCCAAGGGTCATAGGGTTAAACTTGTTGCGGAAGAAGGATAAAATTGGATTAGGAGTTGTTTTATTCTTCTTGAACTCTACACCAACACTTCCTAAAATTGATACGATAGGTAATTTTTAGCCCTTGATAATAACTAAAACATGTAAACCTCTTCCATCATCATTTTTTCACCAGTGTTTGATAACTATTGTGTGAGAACAATGGAGGCAGATATATGATACTATATTCAATATCCCAAAGAGATGATGAATGATAACACTCACAGTTTAAAAGAAAAATGGCTCAATTTCAAGTGTCCTTTCCGGAAGTTCTGTGACTGTTTTGGGAAAACTTGCTAAAAATACTAAGGCAGTAGAGACAAGAATGAAAAGAGTGAAATATAGTGTCCGTTCTTTACGTTCCTAAGGATACTGTTTAACATACATCATTTTGACAAAGCCGACTTATTTATTAGATAAAACTTATGATCATTAAATAGCTTTCCAGATGCTGTGTCCATGAATAGTGAATTCTGAGAAGGTTCATTATATGAATCAAAACATTGAAAAATACCATTTTTAACGTGATAAGTGTCCTTGTCTACTTTACCTCATAACGTCGACGGAAACGACCTGACACATGAATACATCTTTCTATCAGCTTTTACCCTAAAAAAGAAAAGGCTGCTTGAAAGTGTTACGTTGCAACTACTCATGCGTACTTGCCTGATGATGATCTATCTGTCTCTAGTTTAGGGAATGTTTTACAATCAGCAGAATCTGGCACAGAACCATCAAAAAATATATTCACACAGTATCCAATTCGCAACTGATCATAAGTGGACAAGTCAGACAAGCCTCTGTTAGTCAGCATAGCCCTGAATACTTGGTGTGGTTTTCCCACCGAAGTGACTAGCTTTAATTTTGTAAACTGTCATGGCTGTGGGGTTACAGTGAAAGGTATCTTCCTCTATGTGGTACGTTGGAAAGTTATCCTAAATCTTTTCTCTAGTTTGTAGACTCAGGGACAAGTCGGGAGTATTTAGGGAGATAGAGGAGGACCACCTGGAAAGAAGAAAGACTGTAAAGTAGTAGTGATAAGGTCAGGACGCATCATAAAAGACTAAATATTGGGCTTCCCCGGTGGCACAGTGGTTGAGAGTCCACCTGCCGATACAAGGGACGCGGGTTCGTGCCCCGGTCCGGGAAGATCCCACCTGCCGTGGAGCGGCTGGGCCCGTGAGCCATGGCCGCTGAGTGAGAGGCCCGCGTACCACACACACACACACACACACACACACAAAAAAAAAGACTAAATATCAGAGGATGGAGTTAGAACTTCATCTGTGTGCATGGAGGAGCCACTGAGAATTTTTAATCAGGAGGATAACTAGTGTCATTGACTTTTCAAAATGATTTATTTGAGCAGAGACTGCAAGACAGGCCTGAAGGAAGTGCTTTTCCGTTTACAGTGCAAATATGACCTCCAGCAATTCCTTCTAGCAAGAGGTAGGGTCTGTTTCCTCTGCCCTTAACTCTGGGTTGGCTGTGACTCGCTTTGACCAAAAGGCCATTGCAGAAGCGCTGCTACATGAGAAGCCTAGCAGTTTCCTCTTACGTTGTTTTGGACCTCAGCTGCCATGCTGTAAGGTAATAAATGAAATCCTCCAGCATATGTAGAGGCTCTGGAGAAAGAGATGCCAGTGCAAAGGGAGTCTAAGTAGTAGACTGAGATATGAAGTAGAGCTAAGGTACCCCAGGTAACAAGCAACCCTAAGGCCCAAAACATGTGAGAGAAACTTTTTTGGGCCCCCAGCCCAGCCCACTTGCCAACTAAATGCAGCTGATCAAGAAGAGACAAGCAGATGGATCGTTCAGTCTACTGACAAAATCTTGAGAAATAGCAAATCACTGCTGTTTTGAGCCATTAAGTTTAGAGGGGGGTTTAACTGCATAGCAATAGAAAACCAAAATAGCATCTCGCAAAGTGTTTTTCTCATAATCAAACTCAGGAAAGATTCACTGAGTCAGAAGCATGGAAGCTGGTTTCAGATATTTTAGTAAGGTTAGCCTGGGCTCATGAGAACATGACCTTGGTGGAAAGACTGGGGTTTAATTAGGCTCACATTTTCTCCTCTCATCGGGAAAGAAGCCGTATAACAGGTTAAAATGTTGAGTTTAGAAGTCACACAAAACTGGGCTCCTAGCCTGGTGTCAGCACTTAAACATTTCTTTCCCCAACACTAGCTCACCTAAAACACAGAGCTAATAATAGTCCCCCCGTAAGGAACTCATTATAAAGATTAACTGAGGGAATGTGTGAAATTACTTAGCACAGAGATTTGCATAGACTAAGTTCACGATGAGGAGGTAAGATAGTATTTGGAAATATGACCAGTGGCTCCCCCATTTCCAAAGTTTCCTCTTTACCTCCCTGAGTGTCTTAAGTATCTCCAAAAGGGGGTCAAAGAAGAAATGCATAGAGAATAGGAAACAATTCTTCTTTTTAAGCAGATTCGATTTGCAATATTATATTAGTTTCAGGTGTACAACATAGTGAGTCAATATTTTTATAGCTTATACTTCATTTAAAGTTATTATAAAATATATCTTATTTATTTATTTTATATGTAATAATTTGTACCTCTTAATCCCTTACCCTTGTCTTGCCCCCTAACCTCACCCGTCTCCCCACTGGTAATCACTGGTTTGTTCTTTATATCTGTGAGTCTGTTTCTGTTCTGTTCTATTCATTCCTTTGTTTCATTCTTCAGGTCCCATATATAACTGAAAACATACAGCATAGAAAAAAACAGTTCTGGACGGTTGAGTTTCAGAGGGTTAGAGAGCTTGTGTTTCAAATGGCTCAGCCCTGAGGTCAGTCTCTGGATGTTGAGAGAGTGTCTGCAGCCTTCCCCGTGCTTCCTCCACTCCATCAGCCAGACTGGGGAGAAGGAAGAGAGCTTCGACATGAGATTCTGGTGTACAGTCCCTAAGACGGGTCTGTTCTCTATCTTTAGCACCTCCTTCACCAGCCTGGCAATTCAAATCCCAAGATAGGAAGAACTATGGAAGATGCTGGATGAATCTGAGATATCAGAGGCTTGTGTCCCCTTTATATTTTAAGGGGAAACAGACCTTAAGTTTCCTCTGTGCCCAGAAGCCCTGATTCCAGGAGGAGATGTTGGGAGATTTGAGTGGGTAAAAAAAAGATTTCTAGATATCTTGTCTAGCATATCCTTCTGGGTTACCTCTGCCTTGTACTATCTTTGAGCTATTTTACGGTCTACAAGTTACAGAATACTGATAGTAATACAAATACATCTTATCCATAGAAATGCAAGTGGTATCCAGTTAAATGAGTTGACTATTACCCTGTGTATATTGCCCAGTTTACTATACATTTGTAAATTCATTTAGTCAATCGTGATGTTCCATAAGTGGGTCTCTCCTTTTGGATTTTCAGTGGAACCAGCCATGACTTTTGTTCTTTTTAAATTTCAATGAGATTATACCTCTGTATTAGTTTACCAGGGCTGCCATAATAAAGTACCACAGACTGGATGACTCAAACAGCAGAAATATATTTTCTCATGATTCCAGAAGCCAGAACTCCTAGACCAAGGTGTCTGCAGGATTGCTTTCTCCTAAGACCTCTCTCCTTGGCTTGCACATCTTTTCCTCTTGTCAGCACATTGCCTTCTGTTTGTGCCTGTTTGTGTCCTAATCTCTTCTTATAAGAACACCACTTATATTGGATTATTGCCCACTCATATAACCTCTTTTTACCTTAATTCTCTCTTTTAAAGACCTATTTTCAAATACAGTCACATTCTGAGGCACTGAGGATTAGGACTTGAACCTATGAATTTGGGGAGAAAACAGTTCAGCTCATAACAATATCTTAAAAAAAAATAGTTCTTTAATACTTCTCAAGTGATGATTTCCCCCAAATGGACATGTAAAGGAATATTTAAAATGTCCTAAGTGGGCTGACATTATGACTAGAGATTATGGGCTCCCTTTCCACCACATGCACCAGAACACATACTCTCTATTATTCCTGAGTACTTTAGGATGAAAGTCTTCTTTTTATTAATAGTACACTTTTATTGGGCTTCCCTGGTGGCGCAGTGGTTGAGAGTCTGCCTGCCGATGCAGGGGACGCGGGTTCGTGCCCCGGTCCGGGAAGATCCCACATGCCGCGGAGCGGCTGGGCCCGTGAGCCATGGCCGCTGAGCCTGCGCGTCCGGAGCCTGTGCTCCGCAACACGAGAGGCCACAACAGTGAGAGGCCCGCGTACCGCAAAAAAAAAAAAAAGAAAAGTAGTACACTTTTATTGTTCTATTTTCGAATTTAATCAAATCACTAACATTCTACCAAGCGAGGGGTATGACTCTCTTCACTGCCCCTCATCCTTGAGCTGTTATGTATATTTACATTTTCAAGGCTGTGCAGAATTAAGAAAATTGTGCTGAATAAAATTTGTGATAAGGTAAACTGAGGATTTCAAAGAATGTAAATGAAAGTAACAAAAGTTTAAACTTCCAGAAACACAATATCTAACTTTACCCAGAGCAAGTCACACCTTGACTTCCACTGTCTAGTTCACCCATCGTTGTGCTATGGATAAAATGAAGTTGAAAGCAACATCAAGGGCAATGTCAAAGGATGTGAAAAGTGAAAACCCAAGGCACCAACAAATTCTTCTAAATTCCTTCGGTAAACTCTTCTGGCATACTGGAATGAGTCTGGCTTTGGAGTCTAAGAAATTTCTGGCAGTGTGGCAAACAGATATGGGAAATCTGGGGGTGAAATTACAGCTTTCGTTCACATGAACACAAACGACTGTCATTTATTGACTTTTTTTTTAGTCATATGTACTGCCTGATGCCCCAAGTGACCTAAGAATGTGAGCTCTTAGGAGTCAGAGACCTGATCCCTCTCGCTCATGGCTACATCCCTAGACCAAAGAAAAAGGCTGCAACATGGTGGGTGTTCAGTACATATTGTTGAATGTAATGAGGGAAAATCATTGAAGCTTTTTGGATTTCACTTTTTTTGTAACTGAAACAAGCTGGTGGGTGTTAGTATTCACTGAACAATGTTAGTGTAAGGAATAAATGTGAGAGCATGCGTGAAGTTCTTAGATACAGCAGGACTTTGGCAGGAGTTTTCTGCCAGAATACTCTCCAGTTCCTCTGCACAGGGACTTTGGACTGGCCACTAGTCTGTAAAACATGCCTGTATGTTTGGTTCCCAGTTTAGAGTCTAGCTCAGGCCCCAATACAGCTACTTATAATGTACAATGAGTTTACATTCCCTTCCCAATGAAGAGCACGACAAAGTGACTTCAAAGTGTCCCTTATTCAAAGACAGCTTTTCTCGTGCTTCTCATGGTATTTACCTTTAATTTCTACTCAATAAATATTTATTGAATGAACCAATGGCTTTCACTCACAAAGCCTTTACGCTCCTCCCCTCTCCCCTCTCCTCTTTCCATTTCAGAAATGTCCCTTTCATGGATTTCTGCCACGATCACAGGTATTTATTCTATTTTGAACCTGGCTAAGGGATGATGCTAGATTTTGAAAAAGGCTTAGTGGCCAAATAGGACTTTTAGATGTATGACAATTTACCAAAAGTCTAACAGCTCCAGGAAAATTCTCCTAAATCAGACTTCAGGGTGACCTCTAGAAAGTGATGGCATTAGTCCTGATAGCAGCTGGCAGGTTCATTTTGGTGTCAGTGTCTAGAGGGAAAGGTGAGGACCTACCTATCACTCACCTGAAGTGTTTAGCAAGTTTTCACCTGAAAATTTTAGCTGCAGAAGAATTCTGGAGATGGGTACAACAAAGAACAGAAAATGGAAAACCACTTAAAACAGTTAATAACCCTTTGAGGGGTATAAACCTCTTTCTCTCTCTTTTAAGTGTCTGGGTGGTAGAAGGACTCAGAGTCCAGCAGCGTTGATGCTGAGTATCCGTAATGCTTTATATTTTTTATCATTTTTGTAACATTTATTGCTGGTCCTCTGCCTCCTTCCATCATATTCACAAAAATAAGGAATTGGGATATAGGCATGATAGCACCCAAACTGGAAACTGAGAGAGAGAAAGAGACAGAGACAGAGAGAGCATTTGAAAATCTCCACACCACTCCCATCAGAAACACCTTCACAAAATTCAAGGTCCTTTTTGTTTTAATTAACTATTTCTTCTGCTTCAGAATCACCCTCAGGAGGAACTTAAAAACCTCAAACTTCAGAACGTACAGATTCCCCTCAAGGCCCTTATGTCATTTTTCACAGGGCACCAAACATGATCGCACTCTAAAACGTTTAGCAGGAACGTTTTAAAGTAAAAACATCCCTAAAAGACAGCCGTTGCACACACATACACAGCTTTTGTCTCTTTAAAAAGGATTAGAAATTGCACTGATTGACAAAAGGGACTATTATTGTCTTCACCTCTCCCTGGGAACAAGCTGAAGACCTTTGGAAATTGCATTAACTCTTTCAGCTGAGGCCTGGACACGGACCCTCACACTGCTGTGTTAGCTACATCAGATGTCGGTATTCATAGTTAGCACTGAGATTTCAAAAGGTCACAAGGACATTTAAGGTTTCTGTTTGTGTTACTCTCAGTGACATTTGAGATGCAGCTCATTATTTTTCTTCTAAAACTATTTCTTTAGTTTGTAAGGAAGTCCTTTTCCTTAAAACACTGACAGGAAAGGTTTTTGCTTTTCGATTGGAGGCAGTTCCAGATAATAAAGTGAAAAAAAGGAAGAAGCATATTTTGAAATCATGTGAGGTATACAGGTCCTATCCTATGACAGGGGCAAGTCATCAAGTCAGCAGGTGAAACCCAGATCGGGTCCAGTCAAAATTACACTTGAAGAATCCTTGGAAAGATGCCGTAAGAGAGATCCCCCTACCATCTCTCAGACTGTTCGGGTTAGCTGTTGAGCAAACATATATATTTTTTTAAGGGTACCCTGGATTTGTTTTAATCAGATATGGGAAGACATGCAGACACAGAAATGACTGTGATGAAAGAAAGGATTTCCCCACAGTTCCCTAGAAACAGGAGGCATGACCCATCACACAGGGCCACATGGAGAAGCACCAGGGTCAGAGAGGAGGCAGACAGAGCGAGGAGGAAACATGGGCAAAATCCCTTACTGTGGTTTCTGTAGAAAACAAGGGGTGAGGCGGGGTAAGCGTGCTTAGGATTGCTTACTCTGAATAATTTCAGCGGGCCCTGGGGCGCAGGAGCCTTTCCTTGTTGTCTGGCATCTGGTCCTGGGATGAGTAAGGCAGTTGGACAATGGCCCAGAATAAGGGCGCAGTAAGGGAAGTAGTTGGAACTGTGAGCTCTGGATCGCTTTGTTTGCTTAGGAAGGATGCATCTCAGGCAAGTCCCTCACTATCTCTAGGAATTAGCTGACCCTGGGAGGCTCAATGCCTGCAGGATTAGCGAGACCTCAAGATGTCAAAGCAGCAAAACCTCAAAATGAAAGGTCAAAAATACAAAATAAAAGGACATGAGATATCTCTATCCCTATCTATCTACCTATCTATCTCTCTATCTATCTCGGGATATAGCATCTACCTGTCTATCCTCTTATTTTGATTCCATGCCCATCAGGCATCCTTTGGATTTTCCTCTCAGTGCATTTGCCTTTTCAGTCTATCCAGAATCGAATACCCACCTATAATGCATGCTGTTTGGGGTGGGGCAGGTAGGGATCAAGGTTCTCCTCCCTGACCAAGGGGTGGGAAGCTATGGCACAAGCTATGGCAAACTTTCTCGGTCAGGAAGTTGAATCTTGCATAGAGCTTCCCCATATGCTTTCCTCAAACTCGTTTTTGTTATAAGCTAGTCAGTGTTGGTTTCTGTTGCTTACAGCCAAAGAAACTGCAGTGAAGCCTATAAATATAGAAAGTGCTGGATTTAGACTTTTTCCCATTGCTTATCTCTTTCCAGTGATTGGACTAAGTTTTATTCTGATTCTGATTTGCTCCCTGTCTCGTAGAAAAAGAGTGAAATAATCATTTAAATACATGGACTTCAGCTTCATGGGACAGTTGTCTATTCCAGCGTGTGCTAATAAGTCAGCATCATGCTTCCTACCTCAGTCTTCTGCATTAGAGTTAGCATGATGACTCACGGTCACTGACAAGAGCTAGACTCCAAAACCTCAGAGTGGAAGGTCAGGACCAGTCGCCTTCTTTGAGACCCCATCACCCACTGAGGACCAATACCAGATATAAGCTCTTATCATCCTCTACTGATTTTTAGAGGTCTCAGTGACACCTCAGGGACTGAGGTGGAAAGGTTAACACAAAATTACTTTCTGGAGCCTGTGGTCATAGCAACTAGAAAAAAGCTGCATCAGTGCCTGCTCTGGCAGCTTCCAGGACAATCTGCTTACTGTTCCCTGACACTAGAGCAGTCCAGGCCTCCTTAATTAGCCCCATCTTGCCTGCAAGCCCTTGTGAATTTCTGCTCATTGATCTGTGACTAGCTGTGTTCACTCTGTACATTCACACAAGGACCATATCCTCTGGTCAGACAATGGCTCAGTTGGGTCTCAAGGAAGAGGGCCTTTGACAGCTTGAAATACCCTAAGTAATGTCAAGGCAGCTAAGGGCACTGGAAGCTACATTCAGTTGTGCTGTCCTCTGCTCTTTTATTACTTCTAGGAAAATAGAGTATTTTCTCACACAGAGGGTAATTCAAGGAGGAGTGGGTGGAATCATGCCTCTTGAAGACATAACAGGTAACTGTAAAGTCAAGCTTAGAGATGGTCTTTTTTAAAACACAGTATCGTTGAAAGATGAATGGCAATGTGTTGGAAACAGATATTGTTAGAAGGCCTCTGGTCTCAGGAAAGGAGAGAAGGATTTGATATATATTTTCCTTAATCCCCAAGGTAGCAAATACCATTTCCAAAGAAAACGTTTATCAAAGGACATATCACAGAAGCAAGAACATGAATCTTGAAATCTCATATTTCAGGGAAGCTAAGCAAGGAATCTCGGGCCATGGCAACACAGCGGTAGCATTGCTCAGTGCTGACTGTGTGCCGCTGGCTGGTTGCCTGGAAGGCAGACTTCGGGGTATTTTTTAAAGCAACCAAGAAAGTTTCACTGAAGGATAATTAGTATCAGGCAACAGTGGGAAAGCGTTTCATCTGATTCATCAAGCTCATGAACAAGATGGTCCCAGCATGTCGTGGTTCCATGAAATGAAAAGACATTTGTTATCCTGAATTACAGTCAACAGCTATCCAGCTTAAGCCTCTGCGGGCTAAAGAGTCCGGAATTCTTGGTTGTTCTGTGCCAAGGTCCGCTTGGTTTAATCTTTTGTTCTGTTTTCCTTCACACAGCAGATAGAGGGATGTCTCCTGCCTAAACAATAGAGGCCAAACCTTTTTTATCTACTAGCTATTGATTAGCTTCGAATATACTAGCTAATATATTCCGGAGACCACTGGACATTTTACATGCATTACCTCTTTTAACCTTCCACCACCACCAATCCCATCCCATTCTGTAGGTGGGGAAACTGAGGTCATGTGATCTGCCTTCTGAAAACGGCAATAGCCCCCCAGTACGTTTACAATGAAAACCTCAGCTTCTCGCAGTGGTTGGTAAAGTCCCGCAGAATCTAGCCCCTTCCCACTCTTCTGACATTATCTCATGATACGCTCTTCCAAACAACTTCCCTTATTCTATTCCTTGAACTCACTGGATATATCCTTGCTTCACAGCCTTTTCTCTGGTTGTTCCCCTTACCTGCAATGCTCTTTGGCCAGCTGTTCATATTTCTGTTCTTATTATTTAGGTCTCAGCTGTGACGTCACCCACATGGAGAGTCCTTTCCTGACCACCTTTCTAAAAGACTTCTCCTTATCTATTCCTTTCTTTTACCTTTTACTTAATAGCATGTATCACCATGGGAAACTATATTATTAAGTCATTTATTTTTATATCATACTTGCCTGATTAGAATGTAATCTCCATGTCAGATACCCAAGTGTTGTTCATCACCGTCTATTCACTTACTTGCGACATTTAGTTTACGTGTACAATACTTATCTGTTGATTAAACGCATGTATAAATGAACGAATGAATGAGCTTTGGGAAGTATAGGTGATTCACCAAACGTCATATTAACTATTCAGTAACAGAGGTCGGACTCAGATCCAGGTCATGCTAATCCCAGAACTCAAATTCTTAATCCCTATCCTACATTGTTTCTCTCTGGAGCCTTAAGTATACCAAATTTCATCATTTGAATCTGTGCTGAGATAAATGGGGTTCCAGTGAACTGGGGGACTGAGACCATAACAAACCATGTGAAAACATGGAGGGCTGACATTCAACTGGTACATCGCAGCATGGCCAAATTGATGTGAAAGTATTAAAATGCTTCTGTATTGATTCCTATGTAGCCATTACTACAAACTCTCCAAGTGAGAAGATTCTCTCCAGTGCCCTCCCATGAGACCTCCTCAAGACTTGGAATCTTCTCCAGAGTCTCTACTTGATCCATCAACTAAAACATTTACACCTGGTACAGCAGTGGGTTCCAGGATCATTTTCATCCACTCTGATTGGTCAAACCCACTGATCATGGCTTCCATCACTTCTGGAAAAACACGAAGACAGCCATTGGGCAAAAGCCCAATTCTTAACTCGGTCTACCCTTTCTCAAGATATAAAACCTAAGCCGTATCTTTTCAGCTGCTGCATGATAAGGGAGAAAGTCCTTTTCCCTTTTATCTCATCAAATGCTTATTATAAATTTCAACTTAATAAAGAAAAAAGAAGACAGGCAATAGTGGAGGGTAATTGAGAACTGCTAATTGAACTGGCAAACCTAAAATGTCCTGAAAAAGATTTAGGGGCCTATAAGGGACCATAATAATCATTTTCCCTCCAACTTTAGCTTTTAATTCTCTTTTTGTCCCAGGCCTTCCATATGTATTGAGTGTTTAAGAGTAACCTGATGAATAAGAAGCAGTGTGAAAACTATCTTCTGGAAACAGGAATGGCCAACATTTACTGGATATTTACCCTATGTTGGGAATTATGCTAGATATATTATATATGCATCATGCATTTATTCAAATTCCAAGCTATCGGATATCACCCTCGCAACACAATTTTGTAAGGTAGACAGTATCATTCTTCTTTTACAGATGAGAGAACTGAGCACTGCAGACATCTGTAACTTGCCCTGGGTTGTTTACTAAGTGTTGGCGTCCATATGTGAACCATGGTCTCCCTGGTGCAGAATAAGATCTCTAAACCACTTAGTAGAACTGTCTCCCCGAAAAAGTCAAGCTTGACTGGTTTTCCAAGTTTCTAGTTAACATCTCAGCCAAGAGAACCAAAAGAATGTAGTCAGTTTGTCTGGAAGTTCCTGTTAAAATGAAATGATTAACTCTTTTGAACTTAAGCAGGCTGTGCAGCAATGGTTAACTGGTTTTGCTTTAAAACTTTTCCATACGTTTCCCTTCCTCTGGCATACGGTAATGGTGAATTTAAGAATACCCTCCAATTTGCAGTGAAAAGAAAGTAAGCCTCTGGATGAATCTAAACCCTAACACATGCCTGCAAGTCCATTTCACTAAGATGCTGTTCCTGGCACATTTGTCAGTCTAACAGCTAAAAGGCTATATTAATTGCCTCTGGGGTTGTGAGTTAATCCCTTTGCTTTCTCATTAAGTATGAACATACTTAATGCGGTAGTGGCATAGGCAGAAGAAATCCTACCTAATAAAAAACACCAAATGAAGTCATAGGAGGGGCTCTGGTGGGGAAAGTAAGCCCCTTAAGTATTACTGATTGACTAATTAGTCAATGTTTATAAAGAGTCTTAACAATTAGTCTCACTATGTATATTTTAAGGATCATTATATTGATAGGTGGGCAGTACGGAAAGTACTGCTTCTCTTTTTCGTAAGAGAGGGGAGTGCGGGTAGAATGGAAATAGGCATTAGATGGCAAAAGCCTGGTGTTAAAAGTACAGTATGACCTGGTTATCCATCCACCTAACTATGTTTAAAACACTTAAAGTACTCAATCCGAATATCAAGAAAAACAATCAGACTACATCCATTTTCAATTATTCAGAGACTAATCATTCGGGCTGAGGATGACCCAGCTCTTCAATCATCTTGCCTAGGTTTAATTGGCTATTACATTTTTTTAACCATTCATTGGCACTTTATGAGAATGTAGATAGAATAATGGGGATGGGATGAAACTCTACCTCTTTCCTTTCAAGCCAATCCCTTTGTCTTTCCACTTGACCACACAATTTTTGTTTGTCCTCTCTGTGCTAGGTTCTTGGCTTGGTAACGTTTCAGAAGTCAGCTAGGAAGCCAAGGTAAACTGTGGGTCTTGCCTCAGATACACACACACACATAATGATAACGCAAAGCAAACTGATATGGACTATAACATAGTGGCACTCACACAAAAACAGCAACTGTAGGAAAAGAAAGGAGATGGGAGTGGCATGGGGAAGCAGGAAACTAATGATTTCTGAACACTGTTTTAGACACTTAATTCATGAACTTTTATCTAATCTTTGGCATAATCGTATGTGATGGATATTACCGGATACTAGTTTACGGCCGAGTGATGAACTGGCTTGCTCAAAAACCCGTGGTTTGTAAGCGAAAGCACTACAGTAAGAGCCCACATCATTGACCTGCAAGTCTATCACCTTTCCGCTCCAGAAGATCTGCTCCTTTTCTGGTCCTGAGGAGACCTCAGGGACAAGGCAAAAATTGTGCAAGTCCTTGAAAGGTAGGTTGAACTTGAATAGGTAGAGGGAGAGTGTGTTTCAAGATAAATAATTTGCTCAGAGGATAAGGGTATAAGGGGGTCGTGGCATAGAGCTGAAAGGGTAGACTGGTGTCAGACCTTGAAAGGCCTCAAATATTTGTTTTTGAAATATCTATGTGATACGTTTTATATGGCTTCAAAGAGGATAAAGTTTATATACTAGGGGCAATGTTGAAAATGAATTTCAAGAGGGAGAAGACTTGCTATCTAGGGATTTGATATGAGAGCTGTTACGGACTGAAATGGTGCCTCCAAAAATTCATATGTTAAAGTCCCAACCTTAGAACGTGACTGTATTTGGAGATAGAAACTTTAAAGAAGTAACTAAGTCAAAATAAGATGATATCCATCAACAGAGGAGTGGATAAAGAAGATGTGGCACATACATACAATGGAATATTACTCAGCCATAAAAAAGAGCAAAATAATGCCTGTTGCGGCAACATGGATGGACCTAGAGATTGTCATACTGAGTGAAGTAAGTCAGACACAGAAAGACAAATATCATATGATATTGCTTATATGTGGAATCTTAAAAAAAAAAGGCTACAGATGAACTTATCTAGAAAACAGAAGTAGAGTCACAGATATAGAAAACAAATTTATGGTTGCCAGGGGATAAGGGGAGGGGGCAGGGATAAACTGGAAGAATGGGATTGACATATACACACTACAATATATAAAATAAATAACTAATAAGAACCTGCTGTATAGCACAGGGAACTCTACTCAATACTCTGTAATAGCCTATATGGGAAAAGAATCTAAACAGAAAAAAAGAGTGGATATATGTATATGTATTACTGATTCACTGTGCTGTACCCCTGAAACTAACACAACATTGTAAATCAATTATACTCCAATTCAAGAAATATATAAAAGAAATTTTTATAAAAAGGTGATGTGGGTGAGACCAATCCAATAAGACTGGTATCCTTATAAGAAGAGGAAATTTGGACACTGACATGGACAGGGGGAAGATGACGTGAAGACGCAGGGAGAAGATGACCTTCTACAAGCCAAGGAGAAAGACATAGAACAGATCCTTCCGTCACAGCCCTCAGAAGAAAACAATTCTGCTGACGACTTGATCTTAGACTTCTAGCCTCCAGAACTGTGAGAAGAAAAATTTCTGTAGTTTAAGCCATGTACTCTGAGATACCTTGTTAGGGCAGTCCTGGCAAACTAACACAAAGGACAGATGCCTAACTTCCTGGGTCTCAATATTAGCAAAGCAGTACCTTTCCACTTGAGCTGAATTAGTTCCTGCTGTATGCTAGCTACCTAGTCTCACCATGCATACTTAGTACTTTAAAACTCCTTCCTACTGCCCTCATATCAAAACCCTCATTCTACCAAAAATGGAATGAATCAAGACACCTTACTGGATCTCTTCAATGTTTTATGTAAAATTAATCACTTTCCTTTCTTCCTTATTTTCTCCTTCCTTTCCTTTCAAACTCCAGCACTCTGCTTTAACCTGCCCTTCTCCAAATTAGGATATTTGTAGGACAATTAACTCCATGATTCAAACACACAAATATGACTCACACATAGCCTGTGAGCTTATGAGGAAGAGTTCAAAAATATTTTTGGCAAGTGCAGAGTCACAGTGATTTCTCTCTGTCCTTAATATCACTGAGATGACAATACTACTATGTGAAATAACTGTAGGTCTGCAGAACTGTGCAATTTTTTAAAAAATCAATTTGTGTCTTCTTAAAGGTTCTGAGCTCAATGAAACTCTCAGGACTACAAATTGGAGTCAGCTCTACATAGTTCAAGAATTAAGAGTAATTTTTCGGTAATGCGTGTCAAGAAATTAAGCTCACCTTGTTTTATTTTTATATTGCTCTATTGAAAATGAAATGTTTAGTGCCTGTCTTCCACTACACTGGAAGCTGCAAAAGTGTTGGGATCTTGTCACTGTTGTTCACTGTGGTATTTCCTGAACTTTAAGTCGTTCTCTGCATATAGAAAATATCCCATAAATTTCTGTTGAATGAAAAAAAAATTTCCTATCACTTCAAATAATGGAAATCTAATGATACTGCTTCACAGACACAGATTAATCGGATGGAATTTGGGGTTACGTTTAGGGATGTATCTATAAGTGCTTGTAATTTGCCTAGATTAAAACCACTTGAATCATTGGACTTGGGAGTAAATACTAGCACCTCAAATCATCAAAGTATGTAGAAATATTGGCTGAAGCCTCAAGGGAGAACAATTTTGACTCCATTAAAAAAAATGAATTTTACTGATTTAAATCTTATTAAAAACAAGACAACTGGCCCGAAATGGAGTCATTTATGCTAGGCTCCATGATACCAAGCTGAGACATAATTACAGTCTTAGCTCTCCCAAAGCAGAATCTCAAACCAGTCCATCAGGAGCTACCCCCTCAGCACTACTGAGGTAATCTGCCTGAAAGCCCACCTAAAAGAAAGTAACTTTGCAATAATTAACTTGCTTTTTTGCCTAGTGTAACTTCCTTGTTGCTGCTCCCTTCTGCCTATAAAGGTCTTTCATTTTGTACAGCTTCTCAGATCTCCTTTCTAGCTGCTAGATGTAAATAAAAATGCAATAACTTGTCCTCCTAGAAAGCCAGTGTGAGTCAACATAGTGAGTATCTACACATTAATAATTTGGTCCCTATTACACTGGGACATTAAAACAAATGGTTGTCACTGAATCACTGAATGATACACATTTAACATGTTTCTTACAAAAGCAATGGGTATAGTCAAAATGCATGTCCGGGGAACACACGTGAGGTTCTTATATGTATCCAAAGAGATGGGTGGGTTGTGTACTGAAGCTATCAAAGACGTGACCAGCTGGATACACACTTAAAGGGACACTGACAAGCCTATATCCCCAGCTGCTGAAATGGCCATAGTTTGAAGCATGTTCACAAACTTGCCATGGTTCATTGGACCAAGGGCAAAAACAGAGCCAAAGGTAACCTCCTTTTAGTTTTGCTCATGACACGGCATGAGAGAGACATGAACCAATGTGTTCCCCTCTTCTGAGCAGCTAATCTAGGAAATATCAAGCAAATGAGGCAGATAACAGTGAGATCAAGGCCAACGGTTCTTGCCTGAGATATTGCCATAGAAGACCAGGTATGAACTGAAAGTACTCAGGAACAGATAAGATCAGACAGCAAAAATGCTGAGATGGAATAAAGATATTTGCAGACTTTCAGGTCAAAACTGGCCTTTCTTGAGACTTCAACCTATGGTGTCTACATATTTTGATTTTCTAAATTTTTGGCACTTACACCCACCTCTAATAAGCATGAACTGGGCTGCTAGGAGAGAACACTGAGTTCTCTGGGTTCCTGACACCTTACAGCTCCAGGTTCTACCTAAGTCTAAGCGCACAATAAACCCCATCATCTCTGGAGGAACACAAAGGAGTCTTTCCCAGTAATCAAATGAACCTAAGCAGAACAGACTGTGAGGTCCTAGTGGCTGCCTGCTCTAACGCACTCATCCACATATCTGAACAGTTACTAAAGACAACAAAATCTATTGTGAGCTGAGTGTCTCAGATCTTTTCCTTAGACCTACTTTGGAAGGGTTGTTTGTTTTGGCCACACTGTGCAGCATGCAGGACCTTAGTTCCCTGACCAGGTATCAAACCCGTGCCCCCTGCAGTGGAAGCACAGAGTCCTAACCACTGGACCACTAGGGAAGTCCCCTCCTTAGACCTACTTCGATAAAGACTCCCACTGTGTCCTCTTGTAACTATTCTCTTTTCCTATGTACGGCCTAACGTTTATTCAATCTCTTGACTGGTAAGCTGTTACTTTCTTTCCTGTCTTAAGCAGGTAGGACACAGACCCCAGACACAAAAAGCCCTAACCTAAGAATTTATAGCCAGGCAAAAAAATGCTACAGGGTTGCCAAAATAAATAACAGCAAGAGAACTCACTTGACTGTTTTGGAAATTCAATGCTTTATTTATTCTCAATAGTTTCTTTGTTTGAGTAGATAAGGCACTTTCTGTCTTTTCCAGAGTCTCCTCAATAAACAGCCCTATGAACACAGTGTTCGGGTTGGGGATGGAATAAACAGATGAGAGAAAGAGAAAGTAAAAGTCTCCTTTGCTCTTATGTCTGTTCCTGTTTGTTCTCTCTCATTGCTGAATTGCTGGTGAATTACTCCATGGATATTTGCCTCATGGCAAAAGGAAAGGAAATATAATAGATTCTTTTAAAAGGGGGAACTAATAGCCTTTTCCTATTAATTCAGATATAGCATTAATGGTTGCATTCTAATTTTATATTAGACAGGAAGTGGGGAGGGAGTGCTGCCGTTTCTTGGCAAACAGTACTGATCTTGTTGCTTATTTAGGCTTTATTATTGTTTGTAAAGTTAGCAATTTGAAATAACAAAATCCTTTATATGTACAATTCCTGGGGAAAGAAAACCAGACAACTTAAATTATATTCCTATTTGAGAGAGGAAATCTACATGAGTACTTGGATATTCTCTGCAGTTATATCAGTGATTTTCTGTGCTTGGAGGCCAAGTTAAATTAGAGCATCTTAAAATTATTACTCCGGCTGTGAAAAACTGAAGAGAAGGGGCTTCACGGACAATGCCACGGTCACGTTTGTCACACGGCTCACCCTGACTTGGCCAGACCCTGATTCAACACATGCCTGGATTTTGGATTTAATCAATGCCTCGCACCCAACCCCACCTGCCCCCAAGTACTTACTGTATTTCAGGGAGGGGCTCGGGGAAGGCAAGGCTAGCTTTGTTGTTTTTGTCAGGTATTTTGGTGTAAGCAGGAGAAAAAATATTTTTGATATTTGTCTTGTTGGTTTGGATTATGTTTAAGTTTCTCTGTGCAGGGGCTCCTGGGGAAGATGGAAATGGCGATAAGAATAATGTGACAAACTGGTTGTCTCTTGTCCCCTGGCCCCTCCAGATGGACATATTTTGAGCCCTGGTGGGAAAAGAGATTGTGGGCAGAGGCTCCAAGGGGCAAGCTCATGAAAGTCTGTAAGATTCTAGGCACCAGCAGGGTTACTTCAGGATCCAGGTCATCAAGGTCCATGAAGAGTGGGAAGAAGGGCATTTCACCCATTTCCCTGTGCGTGCCCAGCAGCAGCCCCAGTGGCACCATGGAGCAGCAGGACAGCGGCCTCAGTGCCCACTGAACCAGGCAGAGTGGCCCGGTAGTAGTGTGTGTTCAGCTCACCAGTACCAGTGGTCTCCAAACATGGAGAGCCAGCCAGCTTGTGCTGGATGGAAGCGCATGTGTGGATTTCCTGAGTATAACAGACAACCCCAAGGACCTTCCTGAGTAAGGTTTATGGAGACACGGCCCAGAGGGGAATTGCACAGGAAGCCTGAGGTCATCCGACCAAAAGGGAAGGAGCTCAAATCTGGTGACATTCAGGATGGATGTTGATGTGACCACAGTTGTACTTAACAGGCTGTTCTTGCCTTGTGCCTACATAAAAATCCCAACCTGGGAATTCTCTGGCAGTCCAGTGGTTAGAACTCCGCAATTCCACTGCAGGGGGCACGGGTTCAATCCCTGGTCAGGAAACCAAGATCTCACACGCCATGTGGCACAACCAAAAAAAGAAAAAGAAAAAAGAAAAAACCCAACCTGAGAAAACCCTACAACTTGCAACTCACCTTGGGGAAAGCTGTGTGGTAGATGAGATTGTTCGCAGACCATCCCGTCCCCTGACCCCAATGGCCATTTTGGTGTCTTTTTCTGTTTTTTCAGTGGTTCACCACCCTTTGGGTATCAGTAATCTCATTGAATAATACCCAGACCCTTGACTCTGGTAATCCACTGAGCTCCACTGCAAGTTTTCATTGACTTTTCCAGCTCTTTCTCACTCCTTCCCTCAAAACGTGCTGTCCTAAGTCAGTGGAACAAAAGCCAGAGTCTAGAATTAGACCCAAATGTATACGGTAAATCGGTTGTAGTGTTTGATAAAGTATGTGCAGCATGTCAGTGAGGGGAGATGGAGAGGCTTGGAAATAACTGTTGCATCTCTCACTTACTGGCTTTAACTAGATAACTTCCAGAAGTATCAGCATTTAGACAGAAAAAGACAGAATCATTTTCTAGAATAAAGTATGGAGGAACATTTAATACAAAAAAGTGGTTATATCTGGTTATATTATATAAAATATAATAAAAAATATATCTTATATATAGATTTAAATATATATATATAATATATAATAATATTTTATGTAGGAAAAACTGTGAATGAAGCCCAATGGCAACTTTTGGTAAATAATATTTGCAATAGAAATCACTGAACAAAGGTTCAATTTTTCTTCACATAAAAATAAATACTGCAAATCAAAAATTAAAAGGTTAACAACCCCATAGAAAAAAATTTGCCTGAGACATGAAGTGAAAACTCACAGATGAGGAAAAAGTGGCATTTAGACATATTTTTTAAAAAAGCTCATACTACCAAGGCAATCTACAGATTCAATATAATCCCTATCAAATTACCAATGACATTTTTCACAGAAGTAGAACCAAAAAATTTTTTAATTTTGATGGAAACACAAAAGGCGCTGAATAGCCAAAGCAATCCTGAGAAAGAAAAATGGAGTTGCAGGAATCAGGTTCCCTGACTTCAAACTATACTACAAAGCTACAGTCATCAAAACAGTATGGTACTGGTGCAGAAACAAATATAGATGAACGGAACAAGATAGAAAGCCCAGAAATAAACCCATGCACCTATGGTCAATTAATCTATGACAAGGGAGGCAAGGATATACAATGGAGAAAAGACAGTCTCTTCATTAAGTGGTGCTGGGAAAACTGGACAGCTACATGTAAAAGAATAAAATTAGAACATTCTCTAACACTATATAAAAAAATAAACTCAAAATGGATCAAAGACCTAAATGTAAGGCCAGACACTATAAAACTCTTAGAAAAAAACAGACACAGAACACTCTATGACATAAATCGCAGAAGTATCTTTTTGGATCCACCTCCTAGAGTAATGAAAATAAAACCAAAAATAAACAAAATGGGACCTAACTAAACTTAAAAGTTTTGCACAGCAAAGGAAACCATAAACAAAATGAAAAGACAACCCACAGAATGGGACAAAATATGTGCAAACAAAGCGACCAACAAGGGTTTAATCTCCAAAATGTGTAAACAGCTCATGAAGCTCTATGTCAAAAAAACAAAAAACCCAGTCAAAAAATGCACAGAAGATCTAAACAGACATTTCTCCAAAGACATACAGATGGCCAAATAACACATGAAAAGACACTCAACATCACTAATTATCAGAGAAGTGCAAATCAAAACTACAATGAGGTATCACTTCACGTTGGCCAGAAGGGCCATCATCAAAATGTATATGAACAATAAATGCTGGGGAGAGTGTGGAGAAAAGGGAACCCTCTTGTACTGTTGGTGGGAATGTAAATTGGTGCAGCCACTATGGAGAACAGTATGGAGGTTCCTTAAAAAACTAAAAATAGAGCTACCATATGATCCAGCAATCCCACTCCTGGGCTTATATCCAGAGAAAACTTGAACTCCAAAAGACACATGCACCCCAATGTTCACTGCAGCACTATTTACAAGAGCCAAGACATGGAAGCAAACTAAATGTCCACCGCCAGAGGAATGAATAAAGAAGATGTGGTACATATATACAAGGGAATATTACTCAGCCATAAAAAAGAACAAAATAATGCCATTTTCAGCAACATGGATGGACCTAGAGATGATCATACTAAGTGAAGTAAGTCAGACAGAGAAAGACAAACATCACATGATATCACTCATATGTGGAATCTAATTTTTTTTTAAAAAAACAATACAAATGAACTTACTTACAAAACAGAAACAGATTTCGAAAATAAATTTACGGTTACCAAAGGGGAAATGTGGTGGGGAGGGATAAATTAGGAGCTTGGGATTAACATACACACACTACTATATGTAAAATAGATAACCAACAAGGACCTGCTGTGTAGCACAGGGAACTCTACTCAATATTCCGTAGTAACCTATGTGAGTAAGGAATCTGAAAAAGAATGATTATATGTATATGTATACCCGAATCACTTTCCTGTACACCTGAAACTAACACAATATTGTAAATCAACTATACTCCAATAAAATTTTTAAAAATATATAAAATCTCAAGCACACTCATAAGATAAATAAAAATTAAATAATTGTCACATTCACCTATTAGGTCGACAAAGAGACAGTAGCCAAGTAACTCTGCTGGTGAGTTGCGTCGACAAAGATAATCTCATGAAGCTTTGGTGGGAACATAAATTGGCACAATCTGCACTGAGGACAATTTAGGAATATCTTTTAAGAACAAAAATGTTTATATCCTCTGACCCAACAATTCCACTTCAAAGAGTCTATTTTCCAGATAGTCTCAGATGTGTTAAAAGATGAGTAGATAAGAAAATTCTTTGTAAAAGTTATCATAGCAAAAGATTGGAAACAACCTATCCATGGGCCTCATGAAATAAGTTACAGTACAGCCATATAAAATATTATTATGCATATATGATGTGGGAAAATGTCCAATACATATTACTAAGCTAAAAGAAAGCCAGCTTTAATACAGCATGTACAGGATGTCACTATTTGTGTAAATACCTCCTCCCTCCCCCCAAAACACACATTCACCTGGATATGCCTTTAGTATCTCCTGAAGAAGCCTCAAGAAACAGATAACTCGTTAGTTTTACAAGAGGGAATTGGCTTGCTGGGGGACAGGGGAAAGAGATTTTTCTTTTCACTATTGATCTGTTGTACCTTTTGAATATTGTACCTTGTGCCTTTTTAACCTATTTAAAGGGAATAAGTTATTTTAAACACTACCATCTTAGTTCTATTTCTATACTCAGAAGGCCCTGTGTCTTGTACAAGGGAGCTGACTTCACCATGTGCCATCCAGCACTCTGGTAGGTCATCACTATTTGCTGAATGGATGAGTGAATAGTTAGCCTTTTCCCAACGGTTTTTTGGACGGCTAGCTCACCCAAAGGAGGCATGCACTCTCAGGGTCGAGCAGTGCACAGGACTTCACTCACCTTGATCCAGGCACTGTCAGTGACACCACCGCCATGACCATATTTACTTCCATCATGGCACTTAATGCTCTGTAACTACCTAATCATACGTTTACTTATCATTGTCTTCCTCTGCCATTAGACTACAAATTCCATGAGGGCAGGGACCTCTTCTGTCTTTGCCCTGTGCCTTCTGTGTTCAAAAATTATCCTTCTGGCAAATGGTAGACATCAAAAAATAATTATAGGAAGAATGACTGAATAGAGGCATACATAAGTTGTTAGCTGTTTTTCCTCATACTATGGTTAACTTAACATAGAATGCACAAGACTCATTTTTTCCAGTGAATTATTTTCTCTCTATATGCTCTGCGTCTATTAAAACCATCAGTGAAATGCGTGTACAAAAACAGGGGCTCTGGGGCTTCCCTGGTGGCGCAGTGGTTGCGAGTCCGCCTGCCGATGCAGGGGACACGGGTTCGTGCTCCGGTCCGGGAAGATCCCACGTGCCGCGGAGCGGCTGGGCCCGTGAGCCATGGCCGCTGAGCCTGCGCGTCCGGAGCCTGTGCTCCGCAACGGGAGAGGCCACAACAGTGAGAGGCCCGCGTACCGCAAAAAAAAAAAAAACAGGGGCTCTAAATCGTGATGGTACATCAGACTCGCATACGATCCAGAATTTTGATGCCCAAACCCCACCTCGGACCTACTGAAGAATCCCTAGCAGTAAGGACTCCATATCGCTGTATTTTTCTAAAGCATCTAGATGCCTTGGCCTATATCACCAGATTTGAGTACAATCTGTGAGTACACAATCACATAACACATCCTTACCCATCATTCAAGAGGGAAATAAGGCGCCCACAAAACCAAGGGCTAATGAGAAAAAGGCAAATAGCTGGGAAATACATAAGGTACTTAAATTTGAACTGCATCAAGAGTTCTCCCTTAGTGGCAGTAACGTTTGTGTGATACCTAGAGTCATTTAGAAAGAAAACTGTGAAAAGCAGAATGGACAGATGCCTCATTGACAAATCTTTGGGTTGCAAGTAACAGTGAGTCCTATTAAACTGGCTCAAACAATGAAGGATGTTTATTTACTTAAAATTAAAAGGCAGTCCTGCTTTCAGGCAAGATTTGATCCAGTCACTCAGATAATGTTACTAAGGGTGAACTTTTCTGTCCCTCTTCCTTCCTCCCTGGTAGCAATTCAACCCTCAGGCTTTACCCAGTGACTGTCCCTGCAGAAGCATCCAGGCTCTCCCCTCATGGTAGCAAATGGCTGCCACTGTTCCAGATATCACATTCATACTCCTATATTACCTAATGGAACCCAAAGAAGGTGCTTTCTTTTGGTTGCTTTTGTGGAATAAATCTTTTTTTCCATGGGCTCCACTACACATAAACATCTCCATGAATCTCTTCACCTGCATTGGGTCACTTTCCAATGTTCCAAACCAATAAAAATCTTCAAGGTGTTTGAATATGCTGGTGAAGCATATTAGCATATTAGCCTCAGTCATTAAGAGACCACACCTCAACCAGGGGTAGATTCAGCAGTGAGCTGGAACTGGTTTGTACTGGTTCACAAGGGCAACTTGTGAAATTAGGAGGAATTTTGCAAACCGGTGGTTCAACACAGACATTATTCGATATTAAAATGTATACACTTACAATTAAACAAATAATATGAAAAACAAAGGTAATAAATACTCAAAACCCATCACTTAACTGTTTTACTGCATTTGACCATTATCTATGCCAGAGATCAGTAAATTACAGCCCTCAGGTCAAATCCAGCCTGTTGCTGATTTTTGTAAACAGTTTTATTGGAACACATTCATTTACATATTATCTATGGCAGCTTTCACACTACATTGACAGAGTAGAATAGCTGTGACTGAGACCTTATGGCTGGCAAACCTAAAGTATTGACCATCCAGCTTTTTACAGAAAAAGTTTGTTTACTCCTGATGGATACTCTTGAGATTATTTATGTTGAGAGTGTCTTTATGACAAAAGTATTATGAAATGGTGTGCTACTGCACGTTTCTCCCCAACACTACATTCAGTGGCTTCTAGCTTGAGATTGGCCATGGGAACATTTACACCATGGCCATCAGCAAGCATTACACATTGGGGCTTTTTTTCTTTCCCTACACCCAAAAGCATTGGTTCAGGGTTTACCAGTACATGACTGCATGTAGGTCACCTCATCTAAGACGTATGTCTGTGAATGGGGAAAGAATGGCTTCCTGGAGGCGGAATGGATGTGGGGTGATGGAGGATAAAGAAATGCCCTCTGCAGTTAGTATCTCCAGCCTTACGGTTTATTGCATTTAGTCAAATGATCCGACAAGGTACCAAGGGAAGATACGCTAGTTTTTCTCAGGCTGAGGGAAGTTAAAGGAGCATGAGTATAGAAAATAGAAATTATAAATGGGAGCAGGAAACGTCAATTCTAAAAATGGGTTCTGTGGCAAGGTGACAAAATCTGTAAGAGTCTAAAATGAGAAGAAGGAAAAGGAATACAACAAAACAGAAAACAAAGGGATGCGCTGTATGCGGCGAACAGCCTCATAACAAAATCTATTTAGAAGGTGAACGTGAGTAAAAATTTAAAGAGCCTAAGACAAGATTGTGTCAGGAAACAGAGGAACAGACAGCATCCTAAATGAAGAAGCTCAAACGTGTCCGTGGCCGGACTGTGGGGGGCAGTCAGTCGGCTGCTGAGTAAGGTTTCCATTACCCAGAGTCGAAATACACTTGGGGGAGTGTTTCATTTCCTGGTCCGTCAACGTCTAATTGGATTTTCTACTTTCAAAGTTGAAGGGTAGAGTGGTGCCTGGGGAAAAAATCCTACTTACCCGCGCACAGGTAATACACAAAGCTCTTCTCAAGAGCACTGGGCTGAAGGCCTAGTTACCCCGGGATGACTCTAACGCAGACAGGAGTCCAGCGCAGCCAGAAAGAGGGCATGGAGGTAATATCTGCACCTGCCATTCACTGCGATAAAAAAAAAAGCAAACAAAAACATATGTCACATGGATTTTCTCATGTGGCCAGCAAGCAGCTCTTGTCAAAATCACAGGAGGCTTTGTACCTGGTATCAAAAAGGGGGAAAAAAAAACCCAAACCTGTTGGCAGTAGAGTTATCCACAGTGGGGAACCTAGGGGAGACAGACACCAACACATCAAAGGATTGGTCTTAACGATCTTTTCAAATAGAACAGAGCTGCACTTAATGGCTTCCTGTGATACTTACGTTCTTTAGAACAAAGACATGGAAATAATGTTTTCCACAAGTGAACTGGGATATAATTTAGTAGAGTGAAATGAAAGAAATAATTCTAACATACATATGGGAGGATCCGTATTATCTCTATAACCTACAGAATATTGATATTACTGAAAAGCAATTAAAAAGATAAGAAAATTATCCTTTTAAAGCTCTCTTTTGTATTACAGAGTTTGTTATAAGGCAAAATCAGCAATTATCCTGAGCGAGGGTTACTACTTCCACTTTGGGCCAAGGTTCTTTGTTTGACCGAACTTTAATCAAACTCCCGAACATTCCCTTAGGCCCATCCATGTACTTCCTTATGAAATCCAGTTTCATCAAGAACCCAGCCAAGTCGGTTTAACCAGAACCTCCCACCCTTGATATCCCTTCACTCTCCCTATCTGATCAGGTTCCTCATTCCCCACCAACTGCCAGGTGATGTCTGATCACTCTGGCCTGTCTTCAGCAAGGATCCTGTTAGGTTGGCTTAGCCAGAATTCCCCCTAATCCCCAATGTGCCCACACAGTAATTTTTCATCCACTGACCTCCACCATGCTCTGTGGCTATAAATTCGCATTTGCCCATGCCATATATGGAATTGAGCCCAGTTTTACACTGAGGTATTTTGCCCCCTACTGCAATAGTCCCGAAGAAAATATGTTTTTACCACTTCAATTGCTGTTCAACTCTGGCATTTCTTTGATAGTTTTCACACTCTGCTTTATCCCCTTACATCCAAATGACCATGAATTTTGAAGTATGCATCGTTTTTGTGTGCGTCTGCCTTGGATCTAGGGAGTCTCCTCTGGTTTACAGCAGCATCCTTTACAGTTAGTAACCCGGTGTTCTGATATCACGATCAAACTCAGGAACCCACAGATTGAATTTGTTTCATCCTACAGCTACCTAGTCAGTTTGTCAGGGAATGGATGAATGCATTACAAAAAATATATACCAGATTGGAAGTTGGTACACAGATTTCTTTCTATCAGGTGAATTCAATGAACCAATATTTCCTGAGATTTCGCTTTGTGACTTGCTGGGCTTGGAGATAAAATTGAGAATTTACTGTCTAGTGTGGGAGAGAGGCAAGAAGAAAATTTAACTAATAATTAAAATTTGTGATACAAGTTATCATAAAATAAACAGGGTGCTAGAGAATAATAAAAAGAGAACTTGTAAATTCATTTAGTTGATAAATGACTGGCAATGGGAATAATAATTGTTCTCACTGATGTTTCCTTTGCAATTGGGCTAAAAGACTTAATGTGAAGAAATGATATTTTTATAGTTTAGTGGTTCCTAAAGTTGTTCATGTGTTAGACCACCTGGAAGATGTAGTGTTCCCTTCAGAGCTTAATGAAATATCACTACCTGTAATGATATCATGAATGTAGTTAGCACAAACTTATGTCATTTGGTTAAGTTCATGGTACTTAGGGATGTTCAATTTAATTAAATATCCACGCTATAAAACAATGTCTAAAAAAATCACAATGATAAACACTGCCCTAAAAACAAAACCCCTGCTGTGCATTATGCCCACAAATTTCAAATTCTTCCGCCAACATTCATTTGCTACAGTTAACTCATAGACAGATGCACAAGATTTAAGAAAATTTATGGGGGGAGAAAAAGCACCTTTAGAGTCTGCCCATTTGTCTTAATCTTACTGCTCTGTTCTGTATGCCCACAGGTTGAGCATACTTCCTGCTCAACACTAATTTTTAGAACAATGACTTTTGGGAGAATTTCTGTTATGAAACATGGATTTTTCTATGCCTGAAGTCATACAAAAAACCCAGTTATAGCAATAGGTAAATTCTGCTGGTGAGGAATAAAATATTTGCCTGCCATATAAGTAAACAAAGGATGTTGCAGCCATCAAGCCATCACATTACATCTACCCAGACAGTGAGCCCTGAGGGAACTCAGGATGGAGACAAAGGGGCTGCCCACTGGCAAGCCCACCTAGCAGTCAGCCACTGCAGCCACCTCTGCTGTGCACCCTGCAGAAACTCAGGATGAAAAAACACAGGAGACTGGCCACAGATAGCTGAGGTTCCTATCAAAGGAATGATTTCAGTGAGCCCAGATTATTGCATCTTCCCCTACGTAGAAAAGCGCTGAATTCCTTAACTTGAGATATCTGGTTTTCTTCTATTAACAGTAATCTTTTGATGTTCTGACTACCTGATCTTTTGTTGCAAAAACTCCTGCATATCCTGGCTACCCCCCTTGCCTCTTCAGAAGAGTTTTCTCGGTGTTATCTGCGATGCTGTGTCCTGGGTTTCAAGTCCTCAGAAAGTTCACCAAATAAAACATAACTCTCAATTTTTAGGTTGTGCATTTTTTTCTTCAGTTGACACTGGTGTGTAAACAGTTCTGTAGCATTGCTTTTCCTATGTGTATACATTTTAAGTGTAGAGAGTTAAGAAGGGCAATCATCAGAATGTGAATTCAGACATGTTTTAAGAAAGATAGCGATTTTTGAGTTTGAAATCTAAAATATCAAAAACATTTTGACATGTATTTAAATGTCTCAGGGGTTATTATAGAATATCATGCAGAACAGAGCTAGGTCCTTTGAACCTACATTGCTTGTTTACTTCCTTTGACATTCATCGAGATGCTTTTAATAAGCTGCTTCTTTTAATGAGTACCCTTATTCAGCCTAGAAATGCTGCCTAAATGTAGCAGCATCTTTTAGCCATACGTGGACAGCCAAGTTCCACTAATTTGCTATCATTATAAATATATATAAGGAATTCACATTGGTTCTTTTCTTTGGGCACATGTTATATGCTAATAAAGCTTTACAAAGACCTTTCCAACTTTTCTGGAGTGTCAGGTCTCAAGAATTTTAATGAAAAGAAAAATCAATTATCATGAGGCTACACAGAAAGCTTTCAGTTTGCAAATGGTAATCTCCCTTTTAACATCTAACAGTAACAGATAGGAGCTGATAATGAAATTCTCATAGGTCAGAACTGCTTGGAAACAGAAGCACATTTTCCAGCTCATTCTGCCAATTTTCCTCATGTATCTGCCCTGGAATCTGACGGCTTTTGCAGTCTCTGGTTTCTTGGTGATTAGGTCCAGATAACAGAAAGCCTGCATACAAAATTTCTGAAGCAGCTCATTTTTACGTCAGTGTTCAGTAAATCAGCTCTTCATATGCTCACATCTAATTATCTAGGCTAGAGGTTCTTCACCATCTTTAGAAAACCACCTTCATTCTTTATAGAAATGTTTATGATTTCTGTCAAACGAACACGGAGGACCTTTGCACACTAAAGCACAATATTTTGGTTATTATCAATCATAATACTATGTAAGCAGGCTAATCAAATCTATTTACAAACATCTACATTGCCAGGTAATTAGTAAGAATGATTAATTCTTTATATTTGTTCATTCGCGGTTAGCCCTTCAAAGTTAGATACTTCAGGATTATGAGTTTCCAAAGAGTGAAACACTCTAATCGTGGAAAATAATAAGTTCATCAGAATCCTAGAGCCATATATGTACATTATACTATATGCAGTACCATGAATTTCAAGATTAGACATAATCTATTACTTGTCAAACATGTATTCATAAAATCCATGGCTATATAAAATAAATACCAAGAGGAGATATATTTCATAAAGTTTATAATACTGCTTTCTTGGTTATGTTTTTGATTTCCCATCATTTTACGAAAAGAAAAATCTTTTGCCGCATTTTATTTATTTAAATACTCCATACTATGTATTAAAAGCAAAGTGTTTCTGTTTCCAAACTTAGAGCCCTGGCCTTATTTCACAAGTAAATATAAAAATATTTTTAATTGAATATTAATTAATTCATTTACTCAGAAATTTTTGGACAATATAATCTAAGCCAAGTAACTTCCTAGGCGCTATCAGTATAACACTGGTAAAAAAGGGAAAAAGAAAGAAAACCAAAGATACAAAATAAGGAAAATAATGAAGAATATTGTACCTACTATTCTTGTAAATACACAAACGAATTAAAAAAATATAAAAAGTAAAATGAAGAATGCCATTAGATTGAACAAATGAAAATTAGTGGGGGGAAAAAACCTTCTGAAAGCAAATCCAAGTAGCACTTACTGAGAACCTACTAAACAACATGGTCTGAACTCATTATTATCCCAAAAGCCTCGAAAGTAGGTATTAACTCCACTTACAGAATGTATTTTGTTGCAATCTTCTCCTTTTCCAGTTTTTCCATGTTTATGTATTTATTTTTTATTAAAACAATTTTCTAAAGTTTCAGTAGTTTTTCAGGAGGATGTAAAATGATTGCCTATTTTCACATACACCTTCTTACACTAGTAGGTAATAATAGCTTCTTTTTAATACATGTTCTACGTGCAAAGAACTTTGCAAGGTGAGGCAATCAGTACTGAAATGTGTAAGGCATTGTCCTAGTCTGCTTGGGCTGCTATAACAAAATACCATTGACCTGGTGGCTTTAAATGACAGAAATTTATTTTTCACAGTTATGGAGGCTGGGAAGTCCAAATCAAGGTGTCAGCCAGTTCAGTTTCTGGTGAGAGTTCTCTTCCTGGCTTGCAGTTGGCCATCTTCTTGTTACGTCCTCACATAGTGGTGAGATAGAACATGTGTCTCTTCCTCTTATAAGAGCACCAGTCCTATTGTATTACACCCCCTCACCACCTCTTATGACCTCATTAAAACCTCTACACAGGCCCTGTCTCTAAATACAGTCACACTGGGGGGTTAGGGCTTCAAAATATGAATTTCGGGGAGACACAATTCAATTCATAGCATCGGCACAGTCTCTATTCTGAAGGCATTTATCACAGAGTTAACGAAGGAAAGCCTTAGCACGCACAATGAATCCACGGCATGGTATTTCGTGAAGGTGTTGTATAAGGAAGATCCTAATTCATGATTTATTTAGTTTGGAATATGGCATGAGGTCAAGAGAGTCAAGGAAGTGTGGCCTATGTTGATATGGAGCAAATGTACAGCCAAGTTGGGTCAGATGCAAATCTCAGCTCTGCCAAAGTGACTTGGGTAAGTTACCTAAATCCTGAGCCTGTTCCATGATTTACAGATGGAGATGATATAATACCCCTTGGATTTGTCACAGGCCAATAATGAAGAAAATGTTTTTAAAGGGCCTGGGTATAGTACTTGGCTCAACAAGTGTTAGCCACCGACTGGATTACTATTGATGCCCAGGAAAGGAGGGTAGACAGGAGGAGTGTGGAAAGGAGAGAAGAAAAAGATGGGGAGAAAGAAAGGGGAGTTTATATCAGCCTACATATGATTTTCAGTAATAAAACTTCAATTTAAAAGCCATCCCTTATCATTGTCTGATAGAAGCAAAGGACCAATACAGCATGTTAATGGCCCATTACTGAAAAAAGGAAATCAAGTCCTAAGTATGATCTTCTTTTGGCCCAAGATCCTGGGATTGCAAAGAGATGTAAGTGAACATTTAAGAGCTGGGATAAAATTGGAAACATTCTGACCCTTGGGGCAAGGCGGTCATGTGCTAATACTAATTAATCCTTGTTTACCCTGGTAGAGCAACAAAGATTCACATGCAAAGGTGAAAAGAGAGGTTTTAAAAACACCACTTTCTTTCACTTGAACTTCAGCACTTTATCCATTAACCTGGTCTCTTGTAATATTATTTTGAAAAGTAATTCTCTCTGAAAGAACTCTTCGTATGAATGAGAGTGAACACCAGTGAATCTAGATCATGAGCATTCTCGCCTTGAAATACTTCTACAGGAAATGACTTCCTAGGTAATTTTTTTCACAGTAATTATTGTTTCAGGCAGCAGTGGTGTGGAAGTTTTCCCTGTGGACAGTGGGTAAGATTGCTTCTAAATAATTCTTAGTGCTTGAAATGGCTGGTTGTTCCCTTTTGGGCAGGGGAGGGATGGGGAGAAATACATATTGGATGAGGGTTGGACCTGAACGGTAGTTTTAACATCACACACATACACAAAAACACAGGCTACCCTGCTCTTCCTTGAAGTGGAAGCTTTGCCCAAGCAAAGGAAAACTAAATTAGTCTCACAATCTCTACCAGCTGGCTGAAGGAAATTAATAAATGACTCTTTGACATGGTTCCAAGTCTTATATATGAATGTGTGAATTTCTCATTAAGGTTCCTTGCTTTGTATTACATAGTTCTTCCTGAATAAATAGGAAATGCCTATTTTCAGCTAACAGGTTGGCTTGACATTTTGTGGCTTGAGCTGACTTCATTGCACTTCCTCTTCCTTTTTCCCATAGGATGTGTCTCTTTCTCTGTTATATCTCATCTTTGTTTAAACATGAAAGAAGATTTCCTTTTCCAATTATGGGTTTCCTGAATTTCTCAATGAAGAGAAGTGGGTGAGAGAATCAAACTGCAGAGGTCCCACATCACAGCCACCAGCAAGTGAGGTGCCAGGTCACAGGGACCCACGGAGAAGCCTGGTCTAAGCCATGATGTGGGGAGAGCAAAAGAGGGAAATGAACCTAGGAGTCTGCCAGGGGAGTATCTCATTTCTCTGGAAATACCTATACAGAACAAATTCAGGGGATAAGGTTAGAGGAACATTCCTGTGACCTATTAAAGGGCTTTTGAAAACCTTGAAATTTTACTCTAAAGAGGACAGGAAGATTGAGCAATTTGATTTGCAAATGTTTTCTCCCATTCTGTGAGTTATTTTTCACTTTCTCGATGGTATACTTTAAAATCCTACAAAGCAGTAAAAGAAATCAAAATATACACTGAAGGAAATGGAAGGAAAAAAAAGAAACACATCCTATTAGAAAATATTAACTCAAGTCTCAGACCCCATGACAGATAAAACATACTAAACCTACCATAGGTTTCAGAGTATTTGAGTGATATCATTAATAAATTTGAACTAATTAACATATACTTAATATGTTAATATTTTCATATGAACTGGCACATATTTAATATTTAATATATATTTAAACCCTCTTGACAGAGCACACATCTTCATTTAATGCCTATATCATATGACCACCAAAAAAAATCTCAAATTCTGGAAGGGGAAAAAACATAAATAATAAAATAATAATAACAATAAAATAGTAGAAGAAAAGTAAGCCAAAAAAAATTAGTCCTTGGATTTCAAAAGAACTCTCCTTTAAGCAATTTTTTTTTTTTTTTTTTTTTTTGCGGTACGCAGGCCTCTCACTGTTGTGGCCTCTCCCGTTGCGGGGCACAGGCTCCAGACCCGCAGGCTCAGCGGCCATGGCTCACGGGCCCAGCCGCTCCACGGCATGTGGGATCCTCCCAGACCAGGGCACGAACCCATATCCCCTGCATTGGCAGGCGGACTCCCAACCACTGCGCCACCAGGGAAGCCCTTTAAGCAATTCTTAAACTAAAGGAGCAATTGTTAAACTAAAGAAGAATACAAAGTTGAAAATACCAAGTCTCTAAAAAGATTATAATAAAAATACATCATATCAAACTTAGGACATATGGCTAATGTTGTATTCAGAAGAAAATGTATAGCATCAAACATGTAAATATGCAAGGAAATATAAAAATAAGTAAATTAAATATTTAACTTAAGAGAAAAAGAGGACGTATAAGTCTTTTAAAAAGATGGCAAGAAAAATAGATGAAAGCAAAAAATATTGAAATAAAAAGCAATAAAATAAACTGATTAAAAACATCAGTGGCTTGTTATTTGTTATTTCCATACACAAATAAAATAGTCAAATCAATCTCTAGCTACACTAATCAGGAATAAAAAAGGACAATTCCAAAAAATGTTGAAATGATCACAGATAAAGATGAATTATAGCAGTAATTTTTCAAAACTCTAACAAAGTACACTTGAAAACCTGAATGAAGTTAGTCGTTTTTGTAAACATGAGCTAACAATATGGATCCTGATATAGAAAAGAGAAAAATAAATCTGAAAACACTAGGAGCTCATTTCAGAGAGTCCTACACAAAGTACTAGCACCTTTTTAAACATTTTCACATAACCTACATCTGACGCTTTTTACTTATATTTTTAATTTTTTTATTTTTAACATCTTTATTGGGGTATAATTGCTTTACAACGGTGTGTTAGTTTCTGCTTTATAGCAAAGTGAATCAGTTATACATATACATATGTTCCCATATCTCTTCCCTCTTGCGTCTCCCTCCCTCCCACCCTCCCTATCCCACCCCTCCAGGCGGTCACAAAGAAATGAGCCATATCACTGTGCCATGCGGCTGCTTCCCACTAGCTATCTACCTTACGTTTGGTAGTGTATATATGTCCATGCCTCTCTCTCGCCCTGTCACAGCTCACCCTTCCCCCTCCCCATATCCTCAAGTCCGTTCTCCAGTAGGTCTGTGTCTTTATTCCTGTCTTACCCCTAGGTTCTTCATGACTTTTTTTTTTCTTAAATTCCATATATATGTGTTAGCATACGGTATTTGTCTTTTTCTTTCTGACTTACTTCACTCTGTATGACAGACTCTAGGTCCATCCACCTCATTACAAATAGCTCAATTTCGTTTCTTTTTATGGCTGAGTAATATTCCATTGTGTATATGTGCCACATCTTCTTTATCCATTCATCCGATGATGGGCACTTAGGTTGTTTCCATCTCCGGGCTATTGTAAATAGAGCCGCAATGAACATTTTGGTACATGACTCTTTTTGAATTTTGGTTTGCTCAGGGTATATGCCCAGTAGTGGGATTGCTGGGTCATATGGTAGTTCTATTTGTAGTTTTTTAAGGAACCTCCATACTGTTCTCCATAGTGGCTGAACCAATTCACATTCCCACCAGCAGTGCAAGAGGGTTCCCTTTTCTCCACACCCTCTCCAGCATTTATTGTTTCTAGATTTTTTGATGATGGCCATTCTGACTGGTGTGAGATGATATCTCATTGTAGTTTTGATTTGCATTGCTCTAATGATTAATGATGTTGAACATTCTTTCATGTGTTTTTTGGCAGTCTGTATATCGTCTCTGGAGAAATGTCTATTTAGGTCTTCTGCCCATTTTTGGATTGGGTTGTTTGTTTTTTTGTTATTGAGCTGCATGAGCTGCTTGTAAATTTTGGAGATTAATCCTTTGTCAGTTGCTTCATTTGCAAATATTTTCTCCCATTCTGAGGGTTGTCTTTTGGTCTTGTTTCTGGTTTCCTTTGCTGTACAAAAGCTTTGAAGTTTCATTAGGTCCCATTTGTTTATTTTTGTTTTTATTTCCATTACTCTAGGAGGTGGGTCAGAACATCTGCATCTGACGCTTTTTCAACTGTTGCAGAAAATGATAAAAGAAGATAAACTTCCAAATTCTTTTTATAACACCCCATGTGTTTCAAAATCTAACAAAGATCGTTTCCTGTGTTAGTATATGTTAGTTCGTTAGTTCTAATTTATTAATGATATTACTCAAATCCTCTGCTAGATTTAGTATGGTCTTCCTGTCATGGGCTCTCAGAATTGAGTTACTACCATAATCAAATCACCACAATTTAGTGGCTTAAAACAATACACATTTACTATCTCACAGTTCTACAGCTCAGAAGTCTGACATGGGTCTCATGAGACCAAGATCAAGATGTTGGTAGGGCTTTGTTCCTTTCTGGAGGCTTTAGGAAGCGATTTGTTCCCTTGTTCCCTGGGGTGTTGGCAGAATCACTTCTTTGTCCTTATGGTCCCTGTTTCCTTGCTGGCTGTCAGCAGAGGGCTTTCCTAGCTTCTAGAAACTGCTTGCATCCTTTGGCTTGTGGTTCTGTCCCTCCATATGCAAAGCTGGTAACTAGGTCAAGTTTCTCTCACTTCACTTCAAATCTCTCCCCACTTTTAGTCCATCACTTCTCTCAATTAAGTTTCTCTGCTTTTAAGGACGTGTGCAATTAGATCAGACCCACACAGACAATCCAGCATAATTCTGGATTCTTCTCTATCTCAAGCCCAATAACCTTAGCTACATATGCAAAGTCCCTTCTGCCATTAAAAGTAGCATATTCACAGGTTCTGAAATTTGGGCATCTCTGTGGGAAGTCATTCTTTGGCCCACCTCACCACCAAAAAAAAAAAAAAAAAAACAAAGAAAAAAGTTACAGGTTAATCTCATTTTTGTATATTGATACAATATAGGTAACAAATAAAACAGTAGCAAATAAACTATAACAACATGTTAAAAGTAAAAGAATTACACCTTTGGCTAAGTGTGATTCATCCCGAAAATTCGAGCGTGATTTAAAAATGCAACTTATACTAATACATCATTTATTCAATTCATGACAAATAAACCAACACATGTTTTTGCTCAACGTTTAAAAAAATTTCTTTTCCACCCCATGAAAATATTAAGGAAAAGGAGAAGAAAGTGGGATGGAAGAGGTAGCTCTCTAAAGCCTGGAAACTTGATCTTGGGACCTTTTCACTTCAGTGGCTCATGATACCAAATAACTCAGAGCACTAACACTTGACCAACCACCTAACACATCAGTGAGGTAGGTAGTAGTACTGCACCATTTTATACAAGAACCCAGGCTTCATTCACGAGATAACTTGCCCAAGAACCCTCAGCCAGAGGCTTTCCCTCCATCATTTTTTTCTGCCCCACTCCTTTCAGGGTCCAAGTGACCACTACAACCACCATCACAGTGGGACCTGCAAACTGGCACTCTACTTCCAAAAGCCTTTCAGATCCTTGATGGAGATGGAAGAATAAATAAATAATTCAATTTCCTAGAGCTAAAAAGAGCCTTTAATAGTCTCTCCTCCAACCCCGTGTTTCTGTAAAGTAGAAAAAGATTTAAGTCACAGAAAGGACTTAAATCTTGCATTTATTTTGAAACAGTATCTAGATTAGCATCCAGCCATGCAGGTTTCTTCTTCCCTTACGCTGCTTTTACTGTCCTGGCTGAGGCAAAAGAAAGAGACACAGAAAACTTGCTTATCTCCAAAACTAACTATGTCCTAAGCAAAGTGACATTCTGACATCTTTTGTGGTGGCTTTGGCGTTCGGGGGACTTGGGATGTTTGAATGGGCCTTCTTCCTTTCCTTCAGTCACTGGCTAACCCAATCTTGCTTGATGCCTCTCTACTTTCTGTTCTGCTCTTTGTCTCTCGTTCATTGTGCTGTGTGTAAGACAACGGTTAGAACTTGGGAAAGAAGGTAAAACTAAATTTGTGACTCTGACAATCGTTTTAATCATTGAGAGGTTTAATATCCACAGAAGAGCCGTCTTCTGCCTGGGTCTTCACATTGTCTTCCCACAGTACCTAAACATATAATCCAAGATTCACCCTCAAATTCGAGTTTACATCTTGACTTTCCAGCATACAGTGACATATTCTGCCTCTAAATCCTGTTTGCTGAACATCTATTATGTGCCACATATCGAGTCAAAGGCTTCCAAATATCCTCATTAATTTAATCTCAGAACAACTTGCCAAAGAAGACTTATTAGTTTTAAGATGAGGAGATAAGAAAATAAGGAAGGATCATAATATTAAGAGGATCACAATCATAGTCATTACCATTTGTTGAGAATATAACATGGACCAAAGGCTGTGCTATAGGCTTTTTATGTATTAACTTGTGAAATTCTCAGATAATTCCATAAGGTACTACTGCCATTGCCCCCATTTCACAGATAAGAAAACTGAGGCATAGGGGGCTCAAGAAACATCCCCAGGGATGGACACTTAGTAAGTAGCAGCATCAAATTTTGAAGCCAGGCAGTTGAATACAGAGCCTGGTTCTTAATCACTATGATGATTTATACACCTTCACAGATCAGATAGAAATAGTCTTAGAGAAACAACCCAAATGTCCATCGACTGAGAATGCATAAACAAAATATGGTATATCTATACAAGAATATTATTTGCAATAAAAAGAAATGACATCTAATTGATAGAAACCAGTCACAAAAGAATACATCTTAACTGAATCCACTCGTATAAAATGCCCAGAATAGGCAAATATATAAATATAGAAACTAAAATAGTGGTTACCTTAAGCTGAGAAGGGAGGCTGCATAGTTGAAGGAATATGGGGAGTGACTGCTAATGAGTATGGGGTGTTTTTGGGGGGAGGGGTGAAAATGCTCAGAATTGATTGGGGCTATAGTTGTACAACTCTGTGAATATACTAAAAACCATTTTAAATGGGCAAATTTTATGGTGTGTGAATTACATCTCAATAAATTTATTTTTTTTAATAGGGTTAGAATGTCAACCCGAGAATTTTGGATTTGAATCCTGTGCTTTTTCGGGCTGTACCTCGCTGGCCATCACTTCTTCAGCCTCTCCTTATATCACTAGTTAGCTTTCCTTATTGGTTCATCTTCTCCTCCTAATTAGTCTAATAGACCACTGCAGGGCATGAACTGTGTAGTAATTATCTTTGTTGCATCAGATCCCCAAAGGCCAATTGTGGTATTGTTATTCCCAAAGTCAGCTCAATACATCTTCTCTTTGTTAAACGATTAAAATAAAATACTTGCAGCTGAGGTGATTCTAGGCTTACAGAATAGGACTGTTCCTGAAAAGCTGAATAAGACTTTAATTTTACCTTAAATGTCTAAATATTCTTGTGTGCTCGATATTTACAATTCATCACCATGTCACTAGCTCTGTCTTAGTGTGAATGGCCATCGGTCTCATTGTTATTTTTGGAAATCTGATTTTTGGGGGGCATATACTCATTGAGAGTTCCTTAAAGCAGGTACGTTTTAAATCTTCTTGTCTATTCCAAGTTGATTTGGTTCACTGGTACAACACTGGAGACTCTACGTAGGAAAATTCAAACATGTTAAAAGTGTTTTTGACATTCAGTGGCATAATATTCTAAGTGGGTTTCATTTCAACATTTCCATTAGCTGGTGGTAATAACTTGTAATAAAAAGTAACAAATGATTGGAACAAGGTGGGTAAACAGCTATAAAGATGTTGTGTGTATGATTCTGCAGCAGTTTCCATGGATTTGTGCTATCAAAGAATCGCATATATTCGAAGGTAGTAAAATACTAATTTTAAGTATTCGTTTTTGGTCGTACCCCACTTCCCCACTCACTGCTAAATCTCTCAATCACACAATAAGGGCTTTCCTTGCCTTTCTCCTTCTCTCTCCTCCCTAACCTCCTCCAACTACACACGAATTCTCCCAAGAGGATGATGGGAATCACTTACTGTGACACAATACATTCTTAGGTATACTTGGAAGCAACAGATAAAAGAAAGATGGCTGAAGAAGAGGGAACGGAGAGAGGAAGAGACCATTCTCACTGTAGAAGGATAAAAGAACTTCCACTGAGAGCACAAAGATGCCATCCCTCCTGTTCCCGTCCAGATGACACCTCCCATCAGCTCACTAGTGTGAGCCGGTGTGAATACTGAGTTTGACAAAATGGGTCAAGTCCCTGTCCCCAGAGATTCTTCTCCATGCATCTATCCCCCACCCCTCCAGGGCAGGTGGACCTACAGAAAATGGTAATAAATGTCAGAACCCTTTCTTTGTTTGTAGGCAGCATTTTCTAGAGTACAAACCACGCTCACACAGCCTCACATTTTATGGAGAATTTAACTTGTATAAATTTGAATATCTGCGTTCAATTATAAGGAGAGAGAGAGAGAGAGAGAGAGAGAGTTAGTGAATGGAGTATTTCAGAGGTGGATCACGGGAACCTCATGGTCTTTCTAAAAGTCCCAATTCCCTTGCTTTTTTGGCACAAATATCATACCACATAAGTTATAAATTTTGGTACAAAATGGCCTTCAAAAGGAATTCAACTTCATCTGGTACTCAATCAAGGAAAGAAAGATAGCTCCAATGCTGCTGGGAAAACCTGCCTTGATTGAACTTACCGGGAGACCATATATATTATTTGCTAAAGGTTTGTTCAAGAATATTATGTATTAGTGATGGTTGCATTCTACACTGGCTATAGAATGAATACTTAAATACTTTTATCTTAGTCTACTTCATTTTATTGAGTTAGCCAAAATGTGTTTTCTGTTTGCTTTTTTAGTGGGTTTATGGTATTTATATTAATTATATAACTAAAATATACTTTTAAAACATTAGCAAATAGTATATCTGATAAAGAACTTACATGCAAATACATAAATAATACTGATAACTCATTAAGGATTTTTTTTAAAAAACAGCTTAAAAGTAATACTTCATTTCTGTGACATTCTTTCCCAAAACTCATAACTCTAGTCTAATCATGGGAAAAAACATCAGACAAACCCAGACTGGGAGACATTCTACAGGATATCTGGTCAGTATTCTATAAGACTGTCAAAGTCATGAAAAAAAACGAAAGACTGTGAAACTGTCATAGACCACAAGAGAGGCATGACAATTAATGCAGTGTAGTATCCTAGGCTGAATGCTGAATAGATAGGAGAAATTATGGGGAAGTTGGTGAAGCGCACATAAAATCTAGAGTTCAGTTAATAGTAATGTATCAATGTCAGTTTCTAAATTGTAACCAATATACCATGTTAACATAAGGTGTTAAGAGGTATACAAGAAATCTCTGTACTGTCTTTGTAACTTTTTTGTAAATCTAAATTATTCCAAAATGAAAAGTTTATTTTTAAACAATGGGGAAAATATGTAAATAAACACTTCACCAGAGAAGATAAACCCGCAGAAAACTGTTTAATGGTTTCTTGTAATATTAAGCACAAATTTACAATATGACTTAGCAATTCCACTCCTAATTATCCATCCCACAGAAATGAAAATATATGTTCATGGCAGCATTATTTGTAACAGCCAAAAAATGGAAACAAGACAAATGTCCATCAACTGATGAAATGATACACACACACACACACACACACACACACACACAAATATATATATATATACACCTTAAAAACATTGTGATGAATGAAAGACAGACACAGAGATGGACCACATATTGTGTGATTCCATTCCTATGAATTGCCCAAAAAAGGCAAATATACAGAGACAGAAAGTAAATCATTGGTTCCCAGGGGTTAGGGGTAGAAGTGGGAGTAACTACAAATATGCACAAGGTTTTTTTGCGGGGGGTGGTGGTGACAGAAGCTCTAAATAGGGTTGAGGAGAGGATGGTATAAAATTTGTGGATTTATTTTAAAACATTGAATTGTCTTCTTAAAATAAGTGGATCTTGTTTTATACAATTTATACATCAATAAAACTGAAAAACATGTTTTCTGTATAAAATTTAGTTTATGAAAGTATAAAGGCAAAGTACTTATTACAGATAATTCCATCACTTAAAAAATACATTTTGGTATGTATCCTTGCCGTTTCATTGTTTCCTATTGATTTTAATTTTAAAATCGGGGCAAGTCTTAAAGAAATTTACTTTTTTCAGTTGATGTATATTAACTTAGAGAGTTAACTAATTAGGGTTTATATCTTGGGAATGTTATTGACAGAACATGATCATCCCTTTCTATCATCTGGTTTAGTCCTCAGTGATGTAACTGCCAGGTAGCCCTCACTGCTGGTCAAATCAGCCTGGAAAATCTCACTGTATCTTTGCTCTCAAGGAAAGCAGAAGCCATGGCTTATGGCTTCACTTCTAATCCAATAGAAATACAAAAGCTCTGCCTCCAAGAAAACAACTCAGGAGATCAGGAAGGTTATACACTTAATTTTGGTTTCTCAGACCAGAATGCAGAGGGCACTTTTCTTGTCATTGGAACAGATGAGGATGGCAGACCCTGTCTGTGACCTTTGGTGGCCATGCTGTGCAGTGAGCTGCCTGCAGTTCTAAGAAGAAGAATGCTCAAAATGAAAAGTATAAGGTGGTTTGGAAGGGTTTTTTTTCTCCGTTTCATTTTCTTATTTTATTGCTGTTGGTTTTGGTTTTCCAAGCAGAAAGCAGCTCAGACATTTCTGAAATGAATAACAACATCCCTTACCCCAGACTAAATAACCACCCAGAGCATTTTTTACCTGGTCCTGAATGAGATTTTTAGCATATGCCGGAGATGCAACTCGCCTTAGCCTGCGTCTAGAAAATATAGGCAAGGACAAGTTTCCAGAACAAATGACCTTGCAGGGGAGACACACACACACACACACACACACACACACACACACACACACACACA